>NC_048219.1:179600301-179644759 GCF_002007445.2 Ailuropoda melanoleuca
GCCAGGAATGCTACTGACATCCTACAATGAGCAGGACAGTCTCCTATAACAAAATACTATTGGTCCAAAATATCAATAGTAGCTGAGGTTCAGAAAGCTTGGATTACAGGAAGATAAGTCGTATCAAACTGCTGGAAAAGGTTAAGCAAGGGGATGTCAAGAAGGACATACTGAGAAATGCATTTGTGATTAGAGGATGAACTGGGATTTGGGTGAGCAAAGGAGGGGAGGAAGCATAAACAGCAGGGAAAGGAACATAACAGGTAATTTGCAGAAAAAAGCCCATGCACAGGAAAGAAGTGGCAACAGAAATTGGAAAGATAAGTTGGGGCCTGATTGCAGGAGGCCTGGAAAGCCAGAATTTAAGTGCAAAGAGCTTGGGATAAAGCAAAATACTAAATGATCTCAGAGCATTTGTCTTGGGGCCAACCCAGCTTACCAAAAACCACGTGTCTGTACATAAATTCATTCCCTAGTACCCAAACATTCTGCTTCAGTGTTATCTATAGATTGCCTTAGGCCATCTCAATCCTACCCCGACTTGAAGAAGGGAATCCCTGAACCCAGGACAAGAGGTGATCTGTACACGGTCAGTGGAAAGTTAGTGACCAGCCTGGAACCAGAATCTAATCTTAGAATGAGATCCAGTCATTATCCCCATTAAATTCATTGTACAAATTTGTGTCTGTAGTTGGGTCCCTGGAATCCCAAAAGCACAGCCAGTCTTTTCTCCCTTTAATTACACTTTATCATCCTTCTTATACGGGGATGAAAATGATTTTTGGTGAATTTTCTTTATGACTTTCTCCACTACTACTTGAAGCACCCAAAATGTGCAAAGCCAAATATTTTCGTACAAACCAAATAGCATTTTTCTACTTAAAAGAAGTGTTGTTGAGGACAGGGGTAGGGATGAATGGAAGGGCCATTGTTTGTCCTTTGAAAGAACTTTCCAAGGATCATGATTGGACCGGACAGGTATTTCCCGTTTCCTGTGTTGCAAGTGGGCTTGATTTTAGCAAAGAATTGAGATTGGCTAAAAAAGGCAAGGAACATAGTCTTAAAAAGAATCCCAGGGAAGGATCCAGTGGAGGCAGCTTATACCCAGAACCAACCTTTGACCCACAGAACATTTCACAACCTGAGATCTCGGTTTGGTAATTTTTGTATTTCTTCCTCCCAACTGGGCAAAGAAACTACATTCCCAAGACCACGCCACTGCAACATAAAAGTTATTTATTTCCAAACAAAAGAATTAGGAAATGTGAACTTTAAGGCTTTAAGACTAACATTAACTCATCTGCTGGAGACAGATGGTATTTAGTATTTTCAATGAAGAGGCCGTAAAATGTGAAAACTTAATACATCTGGGATGAGTCATCAGGGTGAGTTAATTTGCTAAAATCTTAGCTTTCGCATTTCCTGATTTGATTTGTTTCTCTTTTCCATCCTTCATCCTGGCATCTGTGACCCTAACAATTTTCCATTTAACACAAAGGAAATACTTCGAACGTTCCTTTCTTTGCAGTCTCACCTAGGGTCATTCTGGGGTATTGTCCTCAGGCTTAAAGTGGCAATGAAACAATTTGCAAGAAAGACGGTAATAGGAAAGTATCATTTAATATAAAGGTGTCAGGTAATCTTGATAGATTAATATAGCCAGTAAATACCATACATACATATAACTTTTCTTCCCCTTCCTTTCCTTTCCTTTCTTTTTTTTCTTTTCCCCTTTCCTTTTCCCCTTTTCCTCCCTCCCTCCCTTCCTCCCTCATCTTTCTTTCTTTTTTCTTTCTTTCTTTCTTTCTTTCTTTCTTTCTTTCTTTCTGTCCTTCCTTCCTTCCTTCCTTCCTCTTTCTTTCCAATCATCTCCTTTTAGTGGTACCTCCTTCTACCCCTGCTTATTCCTTTTTTTTTAAAATTTAAATTCAATTAGCCCACATATAGTACATCATTAGTTTTTGGTGTAGTGTTCAATGATTCATTAGTTGTGTATAACACCCAGTGCTCATCACATCACATGCCCTCCTTAATGCCCATCACCTTGCTACCCCCCCCCCACACTTCCCTTTCCACAACCCTGTTTGCTTCCCGGAGTCAAGAGTCTCTCATGGATTGGCACCCTCTCTGATATCTTCCCATTCAGTTTTTCCTCCCTTCCCCTATGATCCTTTACTCTATTTCTTATATTCCACATATGAGTGAAACAACATGACCCCTGCTTAGTCCTGCTAAGTGTTCATGTGAGTCCTATCTATAATCTTTGGCCTGGAGAGATGAGATTTTGTTTTGTCTTCTTTTGTTTTTTTCTTGATGCATCCCTTTTGCATGCTGGATTTCTTAACTCTATGAAATAGAAATCCTCATCTTCATTTAATGTATTCAGTAGATATTTCTTAAATGTCTCAGATATATGCATCCTTTTAGCGATTCCTGTGATATATGGAAGGCTATGAAGATCTGATACATCACCAGAAAGAAAATGTTATTATGAGTCATCCACAAATAGCAGGTGGCTCAAGACCCTGGTACAAAATTTTCTCTGCTTTTTCACTGAGTTACTTATCAATCTAGATAGAGTCTTCCCCCAGGGGACAACCTGAAATCCCATCTTTCTCGGGCATCCCTCCTTCTCCCTTTCCCTAAGGACCCAGCCAGTCTTTGTGCAACTCTATCCATCCCCTACAGAATTCACCCAAGCTTCACCCTGGAAGTGTAGCTGGTCAGATCCTTCAGGGAGAATCTTCCACTGAACCAACAAACAGTCCTCTCATTAATATTTGTTGGGGATTTAGAGATGATAGTTAATGTCATCTCTTCCACCTCACTTTGGCACCAAGTGAAACTTAGACACAGGACTCAGATGATGGGGAGAGAAAAACATCAGCCTGATGGCTAATAAAACTACTTTGGAAACTATGGCCTGGATCCATGGCCACAACTGACCTTCTCAATACTTCTCAGTTCTCGGACCTAGACTTTAAGACCTATTCTCAGTTGAGTGTGAGGGTCTGCTGAGAAGAGTCCCTTCACCACATTCACTCTCTCACAGTCACTAGACACCAGCAGTCAAGAGGAAGTCTGTCCTCTGGACAATTTCTAGTAATTAGTCACGCCTGGCCTCTGACCCTCATGAGCTCAGTAGGAAAGAAAGGGCAAAGGCCCGTGAAAAAAGAAAACGCAGAAGGGACTGAGTCACAGGCTTCTAAGTCCTAAAACCCAATCACACATCACTTAAGACAAAGGTGGAGAAGGAGAGGAGAGTGCTTCCTTACTTTTCCTTTCTGAGTAATGGGGTACAAATGTCCTCACCTTTTTGAAAACATGAGGAATGGAGCATGTTTCCTCCAACACTCTCAAGATTTTGTTCTTGTACACCATTGGTTGCAATGGAATTTGCAGTCCACCAGGGGTTAGACTGTCCTTTTAGGTTCTTTCAGGGCAGTTCTAGTCCCTGCTTTGTGAGGTCTCTCCCCATACTGACCTCCCCTCCACTGTGTAGACTCCCTGGATCATAGAAGACAGTTTCGCCTTTGTTCTGAAAGGCTCTCAAATGGATATGAATGGTATATTAATTAAATACCCCAGGCTTGAAATCCATTTCCCTGTCTATATTCCATCTCAAGTTGTCACGGGCCAATATGCTCAATACAATTCATCAAAAGTTAACAGCAATACAATCTTAAATACAATGTTGGCAGAATAAGAGTGACTCAAACTTGAATTTAAACTGCCTTCCAGTACTGAACTCCCAGGGAGCAATTAAAGTCCAAAATTCAAATCGCCCTTTACATTATAACCCAAAGAAATTGAAGAGCACCATTCTTTTTTTTTTTAAGGACAATATTCTTAAACTATAGACTATAGAAATTAAAATCTAAATAATGTCTTCTCTGTTTGTTTAAAAACAATGGCGCTTGGGGCGCCTGGGTGGCACAGCGGTTAAGCGTCTGCCTTCGGCTCAGGGTGTGATCCTGGCATTATGGGATCGAGCCCCACATCAGGCTCTTCTGCTATGAGCCTGCTTCTTCCTCTCCCGCTCCCCCTGCTTGTGTTCCCTCTCTCACTGGCTGTCTCTATCTCTGTCGAATAAATAAATAAAATCTTAAAAAAAAAAAAAACAACAATGGTGCTTAGTCTCACATGGCAGGGCTTTCCAGTTCCTTCACAGTGTTCNTGTTCCCTCTCTCACTGGCTGTCTCTATCTCTGTCGAATAAATAAATAAAATCTTAAAAAAAAAAAAAAACAAAACAATGGTGCTTAGTCTCACATGGCAGGGCTTTCCAGTTCCTTCACAGTGTTTTTTCAGCATCTACGGCCTGTCGCTGGGATGGGGTGATTCCTTCAGGGTCTCCAGAGTTGGATTAATTAAAGCCAAGTTCTTATGTCCCTATTTTGAATGTGTAAGAGAAATTGATAGAAATAGAATTATTTTAGCAGATACCAATGGATTCATAAGCAAAACTCCTAGCACTAGAGCAGGGATGCAAATACATGTCCCAGAATCCATATTTTACTATGCAGTTTTAACATGCAATCTAGATGCGTGTCACTGTTTCCAATGAGCATAATAATGGTAGAGGAGGATTGGAGGGTACAGTAACCAAAATAGCCTGGCTCACTTAAAAATCATTTCTAACTAACTTCTCTCTTGCTTTCCTCTGTAAAAGAGGCTAGAGAGCTAACTGCTTGATTTTCTTAGTCACCGTCCAGCCTGAATCATCCATGTGACATGAATCCAGCCAACACAATATAAATGAATGTCTGAATAAATAGTTAAAGCCTCAAGTAAAACATTTTGGCGCTCAGCCTTCTTCAAGCCTGAAACACAGATGTGGAGTTGGGAGATAGGGCAGACACCCTGTGACTAGGAAGGCAAAAGTTATATGCTCTAAAACAGAAAGAGGAGAAAGAGCCTGGGTTCCTGATATATCTCAGATCTGTACTATGCCCACTTCTGCATTTTTTGCTATTCCTACTTGTGGTGAGCCTACTTCTGGATTTCTTGCTATGTGAGAAAAGGAAATCGTTACATCTTTAAACTACATAAGATTTCTGTGACTTTTTAGGTAAACACACTTCTAAATGGTTCAGAGAAAGAAAAAAATCCCAGTTTCATCTTTACCAACATGCAAGACAGTCTGTGACAGTTGTCCAGGTACNCTTTAAACTACATAAGATTTCTGTGACTTTTTAGGTAAACACACTTCTAAATGGTTCAGAGAAAGAAAAAAAATCCCAGTTTCATCTTTACCAACATGCAAGACAGTCTGTGACAGTTGTCCAGGTACGGCTCATGAGAATTAAAAGAAATACCCCATCAGTAATTGACTTCCCCCATCCATGGAGGAAACACCCACCAGTGCATACCATTAAAAATTATACTGATGACATCACAGTCACCAGACCTTGCCTGAAGTGTCCTTTTTTCCCTTAGAACCTCTTGATTTCCATTTTCTCTTGATCTCCATGTTCATGCCCCACTCTGCAGCGCTGAACTATTCAAACCAGTCCTTGTGCTGATCAACTCTGCCTCTCATAGGATAATTTTGATGAATTACTATGTTAATATCTACTAACTCTTGCCAAAGACCACTTTAAGAAAAGAAGAAAGTTGAGGGAAAGGAGGAGACAGGGGTAAAAACAAAAATTCTGCCACAGGTGTGAGGTATTATGTCTCCCTTTGGCTCCTCCACAGCATTCACCAGGTACAGATGTTAAAGGACTCACAGCTAGTAAGCTGGACACAATGTTTTCATCTAACATGGTGATGCATCTTTGGATTGACAAGAAGCATATGCAAATACGGTGTTTTGTAGGGCTCAGAGGATAGACAGTAATTGCTATTCTGGGTATTGGGTAGACACAGAGGCAATATTTGCATATGGTACCCACCTTTTCCATCCCAGCTCAGAAGAGCATCAAGGTAGCCTCTTGGCTGAGGGAACAGCAGGAGCAAAATACAGAGGCAGGGAAGAGGTAGGCATGTCCTGAAAACTTGGAAATGCTGGTACTATAGTAGAAAGCTGACTTGGAGGAAATTAGTAAAAAATTAGTTCAAGTCAGGTAATGAGAGTCTTGAGGTGCTCCAACTATTTTTCCCTGTGTGAAACCATGGACAATGGAGAGAGGTAAAGCAAGCTGAGTTTCAAGATGGTTGATCAAACAACAGTGTATAAGTTTCACTAGCCTCAGAAAGGGACAGAGAGGGGCTGAAATAAGGGGGTATAATTCCCAGGATCTGGTGACTAATTGAAAGTGCTGAGTCAAGGAGAGAGAAGCTTCCTAATGACGGAAGTTTCTGGATGGAGTGCCCAGGAAGATGGTGAGGTCTTTAACTGAAATGAGCATGCCAGGAGAAGAGAAGAGAATTTCTTCCATTCCTGATCAGCAAGAAAGACATCGAGGCTGACATGTCAAGCACCAAAATGATGAACCAGAGCTTGGGGAAAAGGGTGGGACTAAAACTGGAGGCTTAAGGGTATAGTGGAAATTGTGACAATGAATGATTCTACCAATGGAAAGAATACAGAAGAAGATGATGGTGGACATCAGAAATTTAAGGATGATTTTATTTCAGAAGCACGTGAGTGTTGATAACACAAAAATCCAGGGTAAGAGAAATTTTCTGGATTGAAAAGATGAACATATTGTTATCTCTGAGGTATACAATGTAATTTTTTAAAAGATTATATATATTTATTTGACGGAGAGATAGAGCACAAGTAGGCAGAGTAGCAGGCAGAGGGAGAGGGGGAAGCAGGCTCTCCAATGAGCAGGGAGCCCAATGCAGGGCTCGATCCCAGGACGCTGGGATCATGACCTAAGCCAAAGGCAGATGCTTAACTAACCGAGTCACTCAGGCGCTGCTCGAGTGTAATCTTTCTTATATCTTTTGGGTTTTACCAGTTTTTGTTGTTTCTATAAGTAACAAAAGCAATAAGTATTATTTTTTAAAAAGAGAAGGTGACTAGCATAACATGCTAATGGAGGCAAACTGGTAATGTAAATGCCATTTATGAGTTTTAAAATTAAAAAAAATTTCAATTGGCTTTTTATTGTGTTTAATATTTGTTTATTCACTTAGCATTTTTCAATATGTATTTATGAACCATCTGGTAAGTGCCTGGCCTTGTTCTTAGATGTTCAGGATATATCAGTGGACAGACCTTCAAAGATCCCTCCCCTCTTGTTGTTTTCATCCTCCCTTCTCTTGCTAGAATGCAAGGTTACTTGCACTTTCTCAGGCATCTGATACATCCAGGCTCAACTGGTGAAAGATTCATGCTGCCATGACCTTCAAGTCAGCTCATGTCACTTATCCAAACTTCTATTTTCTCAGTTGCAGAATGGAAATAATCATGTCCACTTTTCAGGGTGAAGAGTGCAAATGTCATATAGAAAGCCCTCCCTGTGCGCTTCAAAAGTTCACCGGGAACTATAAGTATCAGCATAAATAACAATGGATAAAAGAACAAAAACTCTGGGTTCTAGGTTTTGATTCTGGTTTCACGGCTTACAGTGTTCTCTTAGATCTTCAATTTTATTATCTAAATAACTACAAAACAATATAGATAGAGAGACAGAAGATAGATAGATGGATGGGCGGATAGATAAGAGACACAAACAGACAGATAGATAAATAGAATGGGGAGGGGATTTGACTCAAAGCTTCAGTAACTTTCCAATTAAGCCCCTAGATAGCAAGGATAAGCAAATTGTATATCTTGAGTATAATCTCAGGTATCCCGCTACAATGAGGAAATTTCCTTGAAGTCATTTTTTCTTTTAATATTTCTGTGAATGTATTCATATTAATTTCATTTAATCATGACACTTTAAGTGCTTTATGAAAAATCAATATTAATAAATCTATTTTTACTAAGGACCTTTTAGGTGCTATTCCTTCTCCTAAGTCCTCTTCTTGCATCAACTTATTCAATATGCCATATTACCCTTCACTTAAATGTAATTATTATCCTCATTTTACAGAAAAAAAAAAAACAACTGAGGCTTACAGGAGTTGAGAAACTTGCTGAGGACCATACAGCTATGGTGCAGGTGGCATTCAAACTTCAGCAGTCTGGATCTGGATCCACAGGTAGGATCTTAAGGTGGATCTTAGTTCACTGCGGTTCCTTTTCCTCCCCAAACACCATGATCCATCTCGGGGGTATTTGGGGGTGCCAAGTCAGAGCAGCAAAGTATGGTTTCCCCATCGCTGCACCCTTGCCCTTTCACAGTGGGGTCATCCATCTTGCCTAAGATTGGGAGATGAAGAAACATAGCCTTTCCTAGCACATGTTTCCCAGATGCTGAATTTTTCCAAAGGACACTGGAGTCTTCATTTCACCCTGCTTTTTGCAAAGGGAGTAGTGAGGTGGTTATGAATGAAGCGTTTCTCCTACAGTCCTACTCCTGCTGGGATGATTTACTTAATGTCTTCCTAATAGTTTGTGGTGCAAAAGGGAGTAAAAGTGTTGGGATTGGGGGTGAGATGGGTAGAATGGGTGAAGGGAGAGACGGCATGATTTATATTCAGACAGGGCAGTGCCTTTAGCCTGCCTCACAAAGGAGGTTATTCATCAGGACCACCAGGGCCTCAGGGACATGAGATGTTTGGATTTGGAACATATTCCATCAGTCTAATTGCTGGCGAAAACTGAGGTGACATGAGAGAAACTGATCAAGTGTCTACTGCCCTACTTGCAGCCCCTCTGACCCCACATACAAGGTTCTCCTTGCTTTATGGGCTTCTAATGTCACCTCTCTCTCTGTTCCCACACCCCAACCTCATTTTATGATTGGTACAATGACAAGCTTCTTTCTGTTTGTTGCTCTTAACCCAAGGACAGGGTAGCTTCCCTGATAGAATACTCTGCCTTGAAATAAAAGTGCTGTTCAGTCTGATTCAGATGGAAGCCAGTGTACTTGCAGAGGCCTTAATCCTCATTCCCACAGTGTCCTGAGCAGAAGCAGAAGAAAATGCATTTCTACCATTTTTACTGAGCACCATAATTTACTGAGCACATAGTTCGTCTCAGGGACTAGAGACATAGCTACACTTACAGAGTTTAGGCTCTGATGGGAGTGATGAGTATTACATAAATCATCTTGGCAAAGAGTCAAGAGATACGATGGGAAAAGTATGCAGATACGTGGTACCCAGAACAGGAAGGTGCATTTAATGCCACCCAAGAAGGTGACTGCATAAGAGTCCCTAGAAAATCCCCCCCTTTCAGGACTTCTGTCTCAGGAAAATGCCACCTTGTAATGAGACTCGTTCTGGTCCCCAGAATGTTCTCTAAATCAATTAAAAATACAGCCTTCAGTTATAGACAAGATGATTTATCTCTCTTAAAATGTAGTAGCCAACATACTACCTTTGAATTTATTAGAATGTGATTGGATTTAGCAATATAATATTTAAGAATGTTCATCGTTATTTATAAATGGTGATTTAGCTGAATCCCAGCTGCTCTGAAAGAGTTCAGTGTCTGAGAGGGGCTTCTGATCCTGTCATGGTGGACGCACACTCACTGTTTATGTCATTGCTACTGCAGCTGATAGAACCTACTGGTAAACCCGGACCCAAAACCCTATGGTGACTTACGAGTGCTGAGATGCCATATGCCCTTACCCCTGAGTGACTGCATTCTGCCCAAAAGTCTGAATCTCCTTTCCCATGGGCTAGGGACTCCCACTCCCCCTCACTGGGTCCACTAGAGGTGAGAGATTACAATACAGCTTACTTTTGTTTTGTTCAGACCTGATGAGTATGCCCCCTTTGTAGAAAAGACACTTAGGTAGAGGAAAAGAACCTGATAATTGTTCTCCTTTGAAGCTAGGAATTTCCTCGTTCTCTGCGGTTAAATAAGACTGAGGATCCAGGTAGGTTTCCCACAGGAAGTAAAAGTTAACTGAAGGATGGGCAGGTGCCTGGCAAAGGCACAAAAGAGATTGTTCATCCTGTATGAAGATTGGTATCTCTGAAGCGCAGAGACCACAAGGCACGTAAGGCATGAAGTAGGACTGAAGGCAGGGGTGAGACAAGCTGAGGAGGTGAGGCTTATAATTATTGGTAAAGAATTTAGAGTTTACAATGAGGTCAAGGGGAAGCCAGTGAAGAGCACGAAGTAGAAGAAAGACACATTGAAATTTGCTTTTTAGAAAGATCATTTTGGCTACAACATGGAGAAGGAATTAGACAGGGACGGACTGGAGACAGTAAGACCAATCCGATGGCTCTGACCCTGGTCCAGAACAAGAGAACAGGAACCTGAACGAGGGTGGTGGCAGCGATAATACAAAAAAGTAGACGCATGTTAGAAGCCAGAATGTCCTTGATATACTTAAAATAGGTGGTGAAAGAGAAAGAGAAGGCACAGCTGCCTTCTAGGTGCCTGGCTTGAGCACCTAAAGTGAGAATGGAATCATTCACTGTATTTATGGACTGAGTGTTTGTGTTCCCCCAAAATCCGTATGTTGGGTCCTTGACCCCCAGTGTTGGTATTAGGAGGTGGGGTCTTTGGAAGGCAATTAGGTTTAGATGAGGTCACAGTGGAGCCCCCATGTTGGAATTAGTGCCCTTATAAGAAAGGGAAGAGACACCAGAGCTTCCTCCCACCACCGGGTGTGGACACAGCAACGAGGTGGGAAAGCCAGGAAGAAATCCCTCACCACATCGGCCAACACCTTGATCATCACAGACTTCCAAGCTCCAGAACTATGAGAAATAGGTATCTGTTGTTTTAAACCCCCAGTCTATGGTATTCTGTTACAATGATCTGAACTCTCTGAGACACTGTGACAGAAAAGAGGAGGTGGAACAACTCCAGTTTCAGATCGGAGCGAGCGCAGATTGGGTGGTGCCAGACGTCCACATGGTTGAGTGGACAACAGGGGTTAGAAGAGAAGTCTAGGCTAAAGCTATGGACTCCAGACAGGATATCTGGTGGAATATAACACATGGCATGTATGAGGTGACCAGGGAGAGTGTGAAGAGAAGAGGCTTGGGGACACCAACATTAAGGGAGTAGAGACCTCACTTTGCCCATAGCATTCAGTAGCTAAGGTCCAGAGTGAGGAAGAGTCCAAAGGTCACACACTGAACCACAGGCAGGTGATCTGAGCACGTAATAGGCCCTACAAGGATTTTAGCTTGTGACCTATGTGGAGTGGTGTGCCCAAGGACCCCCCATCTATGAAAGGGCCAGAGTTACACCTGAGGCCTCCTGTATACATCGTGTGGATTTTAAAATGGCCTGCAGCTACAAAGTTCTGCACTAATAGTGATTCTCACCGTGATCAGAGCTCCCTATCATCCTCTCCCATGTTGAAAGGGGAGACACTACTTGTCCCGGTGAGAATGGAAAAGACTGAAATCATTCCAGATCTTCTGATTTAGGTTTACTGCTCTGTCCCTGTCTTCAGAAATTACTATTTATTGCTTCTATATGTTTATGTTAGTTTATTATTTTCTAAACCTGTGGATCCTCTCCATCAGAAACCAAAAGGGGAAAAAAAAAATGTTCAGCCGAAGATGCAGAAAAATACAGCATGAGAAAATTTCTCAGAACCATTTCTGGGAGACCTAAGATGCCCTTCTCTTGCCACCTTGGCCTGTCCGCTACTGCTGGGCCTGGGATAAAATGGGGAGCCTGAAATGCAGGCTGTGTCTGTCCCTGCCCCTGCCTCGTGTTTTTATTTCTGCTTCACACCATCACGGATAATGAAAGTTGACTGGCTGTTGGGTTTCCTTTCACTCCGCTACTGTCATTTCCGTTTGCTGGGTCTCATGGCTTTTTAGCACAGAGTTGTTGTGTTTGGGCTCTAATTTGCCAGGCAGTGATAAATTCCAAGAAAAACCTATTCTTATTGAATTATTTTTGGAATGTTATGCAAACATGTCTAAATTATGTGGCAGCCAATTCTGCTCTAAGATCTGGTTTTGACTTCATGTTAATTCAAGTAGGAGAGAGAAAGAAAGAAACAAAAACCCAAAATGGTGACATGCCATCTTTCATTCTCTAAGAGAATTATATTTTTAAACCTACTCCTCTGTTGCAAGGGCTTAAGCTCCCTTCCAGAATGCTGGGTAGTGAAGGCCACGTTCCAGTACCAGTTTCCCCTCATGGAGTATGCCGAGGGAAAGCTTCCCACTTCAGATCCGCAGGACAAGAAAGGCTGAAATAAGCAACACTGCATGTAGGGTAAGGCTATGATTTCCTTCCTTCTTTCTTTCTTTCTTTCTTTCTTTCTTTCTTTCTTTCTTTCTTCTTTTTCTGTCTTTCTTTCTTCTTCTCTTTCTTCTTTCTTTCTTTCTTTCTTTCTTTCTTTCTTTCTTTCTTTCTTTCTTTTTCTTTTTTAAAACATCAAACAGGACTTCTTTCAGTGAGTCTAGACCTTAATCTAAGCTGTCTTGTCCAGGGAACTTTAAAAAAAAGAAAAAGAAAAACAAGTAGTAATGGCTATTTCCCACCCCTGTGCTCTCCATCATCAATTCCAAGAGACAGCTCAGTTGAGAACTAAGATCTAATTTCAATAAAGCCAATACACTTCTGATCTTGGGGGTGGACAACTGTTGCCTTTCATTTCTACATCTTCCAGCCTGAATCCCACCTTTTTTTTTTTTTTAAATGGGACATTCTATTCTTCCAATCACTGTCAGTTTTGGAACTTGCTAAAACCTGGAGCTACTGATGACCCTTGCCACCACCAGAGGGGCACTTGTTTGAGACTGAGGCCAGGACAGGAGGGTGGAACGGTTGAGAAGGGGAGTGTATAAAGTCCTGAGCACATCATCTGAGCTCAGCTTCAGCCCATACGTGAGCCAGGTCTACCCCCTGGACTCTAAATACATGAACCAATAAAAATAAGAATCTCAATTATGATGTGTTGCAAGTCCCAATGTGCTCTTTTGACAAATGGAAAAGACAGTGTACTGGACTTTTAAGTATATTCCATAGACTTCTGGTATTCCAAAAATCTTGTCCATAATATTCTTGTTCAAAATGCCATTATGTGCCCAAGTGGCTGACTATACAGAACAGAGTTAGTGAAGAAGAGGGACTCACATTTCTGAATTAAAACTTTTTTTAATAATAATATTTTTTATTATATTATGTTAGTCACCATACAGTACATCCCTAGTTTTTGATGTAAAGTTCTATGATTCATTGCTTGCATATAACACCCAGTGCACCATGCAATACGCGCCCTCCTTACTACCCATCACCGGTCTATCCCATTCCCCCACCCCCCTCCCCTCTGAAGCCCTCAGTTTGAATTATAACTTTTATTGCAATAGCACCAATGTCTCCCATCATCAGAAGATTCCAATCAAAACTCCTCACCCTAGCTCTACCCACCAACTCCAACTACATTTTCAGCCTTATCCCTCAACATCCCTTCACATTTCCCATCCCCTGGCCAATCAGAACCCTGTTCTTCACTCATCCTCAATGCTGTCCTTGCAATCACAGTGCCCTTTTCAGGATGCCTCCACCCAGCCCCACCGCTCAGGACTATACCCCTAACCCCACCCATCTGCCACCTCTCAGGGTCCACCTTTTCCAAAAGCTTCCCTCAACTTCCAGTCCCCTTCTAAGAAACAATTCCTTCTCTAAATCCCCAAAGAACCTTGTCTAGATCTTACTTATGTTCCCAGATAAAGTTCCCAAGATGCATCACCTCAGATTTCCCCAGTTCTCTGGCGCTTCAGGGGGCACTTATTGCCTCAGTTGCCACCAAGGCAAGCAGTCCTGTGTGGCCTCTGACCAACTTCATATGAGCACAACCCAACAATGACTTGCATGTCCTTGTTTTGAACCCCTCACTTTCCATTTTGGTATATCCCTGTTGCTACTGAGGCATTAAAGCAATGAGGTATACAGGAGACATACGCACTCACAAACCTATAAGTACAGGGACTTAATGCCTCCTGCACGGGAGCTCTGGCCAACGGAAGCAGGGACCAGTGCATAACTTCTCCATTCTCCTTTCCCAATCCATCTTGTACTTTCCTGAGCCCCAGTCGTTCATAAGCTTCTAGGCAGACAGTCCTATGCCACTGAGCCATTGGTTACACTTGGTACTGCTCTGCTGGGTAAACACCCTCTTATAATAGTTCTCCTTTCCTTCCTCACGCATTTTTCTCCACGTTCCTCCTTACATGGGTTTGCACTCCCCATAAAGAAGTAGCACGATAGTTGTTGCACCTGGCTCTGTTTTCAAGGGTACTCAAACCTGTCACTTTTCACTTTATATCACAGTTTTTTATACACATCACCCCACCTTACTAGACTACATAATTATTGCAGGTACCTTCAATGTTTTCTGTCTCCGTACTACAATATCCCCGGTGAGTGCCTGGCGGGGTGTCCATGCTCAAGAAATGTCTGTGTTATGAACAAAAATAGACTTTGGAAAATGCTGTGCCAACAGGTACCTGCACTGACATACTCAATATGAAGGGATGGCAGGGGAGCTTGATCTTAAATCATGACCTCTGCTCTCCAGCCAATGACATGGGGGTTTTATTTGTTTGTTTGTTTTACTTAAATTCAATTAGCCAACATACAGTGCATCATTAGTTTCAGATTAGAGTTCCATAACTCATCAGTTGCATATAAAACCCAGTGCTTGTTAGTAGAACCAAAGGCTGTGGGATGCACTGGAGCACAATCTCACCGAAGGATACTTTCTTTCTCTTCCCAGTACAACAGTGTGCACAATAAGGCAGAGTATAGAAAATCATTAGGTCAAACTCTTTCTGGAAAAGAAGGTAGTAAGACACTGGATAGCAGATCATAGGGAAGATAACTGGACTTTTCTTAGTTTTATGAATTTAAGGGCAGCAGGTATATTTCCCCATTGCTTTGGGGAAAAGCTATAAAGAAGCCCTAATGGCCTGATACCTTTCACAATATGTGCAGAGGGGAAAGGGCTGAAGAGCCCCTGGGAGAGGGACCTTAGTGGAACATATTATGAACTGGATGTTCGTGTTCCGCCAAAATTCATGTGTTGAGATCCTAACCTCCACCATGATGGTATTAGGAGGTGGGGCCTTTGAGAGGTAATCAGGTTATGAGGGCAGGACTCTCATGAATCAGATGAGTACCTTTATAAGAAGAGACACAAGAAGCTTCCTCTCTCTCTCTCAGCTCTCCATCATGTTGGGACATAATGAGAAGAGGCCATCTGCAATCCAGGAAGAGAGCTCTCACTGGATGTTGGATCTACTGGCATCTTGATTTGAATTTCTTCGCCTCCAAAACTGCAAGAAACAAATGTCTGTTGTTTGAGCCACCCAGTCTACAGTATTCTGTTACAGTGGCCTGACTAGACTAAGACAGAACATTAGGAGGACTGGGATGGTCCCAGCTGAGATAAGCTAGAAGAGAGAAGGATACCACAGCCTGAAAGAACAGAATTCACCTAAATGAACTGGAAGCCCCTTCCACCAACCTCTCCCCCAAGATCACCACCACCACCACCTCACCACCTCTAATACAGCCTTTCCCACATCATGAGTCATTGTGGCTGGAAACTTGGTGCCCATGAGTGACCTCATATCTGGGTCCCCACGGGCACAGAGTGCAGAGAATCTATCTGTACCAGGGGAGCTTTTAAGAAAGACACCTGTGGTTTGTTTCTCAGAGTCCATAAACAAACTTAGGGCTTCAGAGGGGAGGGGGTGGGGGAATGGGATAGGCTGGTGATGGGTAGTAAGGAGGACACATATTGCATGGTGCACTGGGTGTTATACGCAACTAATGAATCATCGAACTTTACATCAGAAACCAGGGATGTACTGTATGGTGACTAACATAATATAATAAAAAAACATTAAAAAAAAAAAGAAAGACACCTGTGGAAGGAGCTAAAACAACACATCTAGAATGAGGCAGACAGTACACTCCAGTTTTCTCCCAGCCCTGTGACCGAAAACAAGATTATACACTTTGGACTATGTCCCTGGAGTTCTTGGACCTCAAGAGGGGAATAGTGGTCTTCCTGTTAATGAGGACTCTACCAGTTAATTGCAAATTACAAGAGGTGACCACATTCCTAAGGTGATGGAGTGGTTCCTCCTGGTCATCCCGGGACTTGCTAAGCTGTCTGCAAGAATTACACTCTGTTCACCCCAGGCTTTCTAGAGTACCAGGTGTAGCCCTGGCTTATTGGAAAGTGTGACCCATACAGAGAAAAACAAAACAGGAGATGGGCAGAAGAGAGCAGAGGAGATGAGTAATTGTACCTGTCAGAAAATGAGGATAATGTCTAGGGCTACAAGCACGGAAGCTCTGAGTTCTTCAGAGAAAAACACAAGTGCAAACACGAGGAATGATTTGTCCTCGGTTTCCCCCGGAGAAGGTGGAGTTGATTATTTGGGGCCAGTGGCCTGTATCACCTTCCAGCCAACACTATTAAAGTGGCTGCTCACACTTGGTGATGAGCTCAGGCATTTCACAGCCCCTGACCTGCTGCCTATCCTGCAGATACAAGCAGCTCTAATTCTTCAAAATGCTATTTTTAAAACAACCAGATAGCTCCAGGCTGCCCCCACTGCAGCCCAGAGGAAGGAGCTGGTTGCTTCACCAAGTCTCTGGCACCCAGGGGCTTTGTTGTGGATGTCTTCGTTCTACTGGCATACCATCTTGATTAAGATTAATTATTCCAGTTGAAGTGAGTCACCCAGAAAGGATGGGATGGGTGGAAGGGAGAGAGGATTTTGTTTTTTTTTTTCCCCCTTACTTCAGTGTTTGTTCTGAAAGATCCAGAAGAATACAGGAGTGAAGCAAAGGAATTTAAAGTGTGGAACATGTAATAAAGGACATCAAGTGGAAAGGCTATTACAGGCTCCATGTTGATCTTCAGCTCAGTGACTTTCAGGAAAGCGTGCACTTGGCTAGTAAGCTTGGAGGATGTGACTCCTCCCTGCCAGTGGGAGTCTTGACCTGAACTCTCCAATACCCGGCTGACCTCATCGAGCCCCATCTACCCTAAATAACAAGGCTAGGATACTCTCCTTTTGACAGATTCACACACACATGCACACAGATGTATGTATTGGAAGCTCCAAAGCCCATTTTGAATGCAGAGGTCATATACAACCAAGGAAGAAACTGAGCAAGAAAAAAAATACATAACCATGAAACTCAAGACTGTACCACGGAGGCCATAAATATTATTTATAGAACACTTTGACTTACTGAGCATTAGCAAAGATTTGCTCTTCTGAGTTCCTTCTCCAGGGCTCAGATTTGCAAATCCCCTCTGAATATGTCCCCCTGGCTCTGAGACATACCCCTACCCTGCACAGCCCCCTAGACCGCTTAGTTGGTAAAGGGGCCTAAAAGCAGCCCAGGCTACTTGAGGAGTGTTTATCGAATACTTATAGCAACCTCATCCCTAACTCTTGATCACTACTCTTGTTCTAAATGGAAACATCTACCACCTATGCTTTTTTGCTCCATCCCATTATCTTAACAAAAGGAAGAAAGGTTTGGCAAGGAAAGAAGTGTGTGGTTTTGACAATTCTGGCATTTAGTAGGAATCAAGTTCTCATGATCCACCAAGAAGAGAACTGGGCAGGTGTCGGGAGACCAAAGCACATAGCATCCAGCCCAGAACAGGAACACTTGATACCTATTGGCAAAGGAGTGAATGAACTTGAGTATGAATTTCAGCCCATCAGTTAAGCAGTTAAGTGGCCTTAAACTACTTTTATTTTCTGAACCTCGGAGATTATCTAGTTCAATGGAGGAAACTAGAGCCTTTCTCCTGGTTAGGTATTTTCTTTCATTGCACCCAGCATCCTGGAGTCGCTACATTTCTGGAACCCTGTCTTGACCTTCCTTTTCCTTGAAAAGTCCGTTTGGAACCATTCCTGTTCTATACCTACATCTTGGCCTGGATGAACCTTGAACATTTAACTCTCAGCTTCAGCCTGAGCCCATCCAATGGCTTAACCAATGCCTTCTCTGTGTTCTAGTCATCTGTTTTCATCAAATTCAGGTTTTGGTAGATAATTCTGCAGCAACTCACTACCTAAACAGTAACTCATCTGAACTTCCTCCACCACTGAGCTCCATGTGTACAACATGCCACAAGATGATTGGTGGTAATTTGAATTCATAACCTCCTTGGGAAGTTTGTGTGGGGTGGGTAACTGGCTGCATCCTTAAGTTACAGAGAATATGCCTCTTATTCTCAAAGGAGAAACCAAGGAATGTTATCATAACTGTCTGTCCCAGTATTTGGTACCTTCTTAAGATTTATTCCTCTTACCCAATCCAGGTTTGTCCATCCTCAATCTTGTTCTCCTACTCTCTTTCTCACCCTCGCTGTCACTCTCTGTCTCAAAATCAGAGAATTAGAAGCATTCCAGCCATGTGAATACAAGTCAGTGTAATCTTGGTCAGAGTTAGATAAATGGGCAACGTGCAGGTAATGGTGGTCATGCAGAAGGTTAAGCCAAAGGCTCAGAGCTTCAGTCCCATATTGTCCCATTTGTTCACCCTGCCAATTCCTACTACCCCGTCTGCCCTCGGTCTCAGACCTACTTCAGAACTAGATGATATTGGATGAAGAAATCTCAAGATCCATTCCAGCCCTGATGCCCTCCTTTTAGGGATGAGGAAGCTGAGACTTACAGATATTTAAAGTGGCCTGCCAGTGACAAAGCTGGCAGAGGCCAGCCATGTCTCTCAAGCCTCTTCCTGTGTCTCTTCTATCACTCCACAGGATTCACTCAGTCTCCTCTATTTCTACAGGACCTTAGGCTTCTATTTCCAGCTGGAAGTCTTTTGGCAACAGTCTTTGCTAGTGACCAACCCAGGTTTCCCTGAAATGGAAAATCACGAGGTGTTTAATCAGGCAGGATGGCCATTGGATCCACAGAGGAATAAGGGCCCAGGAGGGAGGCCATTGTGACCCAACTATTTCCCTACAAGGCCAGGGAATGCTGGGTATTTTGCTTTGTTTTGCTGCTTTTTTGTTGACCTTTCCCCTTCATTTGTGTCTCTACTTAGTTTTGCGTGGGAAAGAGAAGGTCAAGGATTTGGGAAGGCAGGGAAGATATTTTATTGGCCAGAAATTGGCAAGGCCTCATATTCCTGCTTCATCAGTATGCCTGACCCATTGGTTGGAGATGGATCTCTACCTCCTTCCTCCTCTTGGGCCCTGTAAATTCACGCTTTTTAATTTTTACAGAGCAGTTTATGGGCTGCAAAGAGAAGAAGCCAGGGGATCTGTTGTCAGGGGCTGCATTGAGCAATGAACCATCATCTTGGTGTTCTTTTTCTTCCTTCCCTCTGTGACTCTTGTAAACAAGCATTTAGACCCTCTGAGAGAGATGGGAAAGGGCTCCTTGGGGGCAAGGCATGAAAGAGCAGAAGGGTCATGAAGGGGTCTTCAGGAACATCTGAGATACTGGTCTGTCTCTAATCAACTTGGTTATTTGGGGGGCAGCAGAACATTTAGCAGGTCATCTTCACAACCCACTTTGAACTGTCCAACTTACGAGGAGAAGGGAATGTGTAATCCGATGATTTAAGCCAGAACTGCTCAACATGTTTCACAGTTCACATTTTGAAAGAAGTGCTTTGGGAGGAATGCAACCTAAAGAACTGGAAGCTATAGAATTCTCTCGAGAGCTCTTCCCCAGAGGATCATAATCAACAAGCACCATCACACAGCAGCCAGTCACTCAGAGATGGTCACTTACAGAAAGCAACCAAGACACGAATAACAAACAATTAAAGCTAAATTTGAGAAAAATGTTATGTGTATGGCCAATAAGTAAGGGGCAGGGTAAGTTACTAGAGTTTTGTTTATCAATACAGCAAAGTTAGGGAAAAGGAGCAGAAGGTGTTTTTTTTGTTGTTGTTGTTGTTGTTGTTTTAAGTGTCTCCCACCTCTTGGAAGCTCGAGAACCCAACCATAAGAGAGGTTTAAAGCAGTTGAGGAATCACGGTGATCACCACCCTGCCCCTTGGTGAACATTTATTAAAAGCTTATTGGATGCCACACCTGTTATAAGGGCTTTGCATATGTTATGACACATCATCTCTCCTGAGATAGGATGTGATTATCTGCCTCTTGCAGGTAAGGAGAATGCGAGGGTTCTCTCCCCCATACCCTGCAAACAGGTGGAAAAGAGAAGAAGCCTTGGGTCAACATTGGCAAAGTGTGCAGGGGGCTAAGGGGGGCAGGCATGTTTTATATTTGAGGAAGGTGAGGAGGGAATGAAAAAAAAATTACCATCAAAGCAAACTGGGAAAGCTAGAACTGGAAAAATCCTACTAGGGAAACATACAATATGATTAAACCATAGATTCTTCTGAGAAGAGGCAGGTGTGAGGGGCAGACATGGTGCTAATGAACAGCACACACTTGGAGTCTTCAAAGGAGCAGGAAACCAGATTCCTTCCAAGGGCAGGGGTGATGCACTTAGAGAAATAAAACCCCAGGATTGTCACAGGCAGCCCTGTTATATACATGGCAAGGCATAGTGCCAGAATCCATGTACTTTCAAATCAATTCACAAATCCCTTGGATTATCAAGAATTTTATTTGCCTTTAGAGTGGACCAGCCTTATAAACCATAAAGATTTCATTCAGGCATTAAATTCTGGGCTCTGCATCTCTTTTACTTACCACTGCTCCTGCTGAGAGCCTACATTTCCCTACACTGTTTTTTTTTGGGGGGGGGTTTAGACAGGCTCATGTGGGGGACGGGACAGAGGCAGAGGGACAAGCAGACTCTTCACTGAGCAGGGAACCCAACATGGGACTCGATCCCAGGACCCTGAGATCATGACCTGAGCCTAAGGCAGATGCTTATCCAACTGAACCACCCAGGTGCCCCCCTACACTTTTCTTCAACTGAGCCCAATAGGGATAGGCTATGATCTCCTGTCGCTTAAAGCTGAAAATGGCTTTTCATATATCACTTACTCTCCCATTCCTCTTCAGATTTAAATACAGATGTTCTGGTGTTGTGGGCAGAATCATGACTCCCCAAAGCTAGTCCATCCACAGCCTAATCCCCCAAACCTCTGACTATGTAACCTTACGTATCAAAGAGACTTTGTGGATGTTATTCAGTTAAGGATCTTGAAATGGGACGATTATCCTGTGTTTTCCAAGTGGGCCCAACGTAGTCACAAGGGTCCCTAAAGGATGGAAGGGAAGGGCAGAAGGCAGAGAGAAAGACATGTGGCAATGGGAGCGAGGTCAAGCCTTGTAGCCTCAGCAGAGCCTACTGTGACTTCCCTCTCAAGGTCAAATCTCTTCTGCGTGGCCTCCTTCCGTATTCTGTGCTTCACCTTCCCAACAACCATCACTGCCACAACCAAAAATGGTTTGTGTGATTATTTGACTAATGTCAGTGTCCTTTACAAACACACATGAAAACAGGGCCCACGCCAGATTTTGCTTCCTTCTGAATTCCCAGCCCGCAGCAGGCACTCAATAAATATTTGTTGAATAAATGAACAAATGAAAGGGCGAGCAGGATCTAAACCTCCTGTGGTTCTGAGTGTTCTTTCGTGTGGGTGGAAACACAGCAGTCCATGAGGTACCCCACTGACACGCTCTTGGCTTTTTGTTTTCCTATCTCGCTCCAACCAGAATATTTATCTCCACATATGGTCTTAATACATCTCTGCTGAGAAAAGAGCATATCTTTAACTCTAATCAATGGCTCATAGAGTTCGTAGAGGTGGAAAATCTCCTTTTTCTATGTCATGATTTGTATTCAGATTATTCTGATTTTAAGTCTTGACCCCACTGACCCATCCATGTACAATGATCTCTGTTGTTAGCCTGGAGATCCCCCGCTGTTTTCCTGCCCTCTGAAAATGAAAGACCATCCACTTATTCCAAGACTGAGGTCCTGAGCCTGGTTTTGAAATATCCCAGGGGGATCCCATTTTCAAATCATCAAAACAAATTTTATTGTATTTCACTTCAACCTCCTTGCACTCTGGCGTATATTTTTAAAGGAAGTTGCCGGTGAGACCACAAAAAAATAAACAACAGTTACAAATACTGGAAAGGTAGATTTACTTGGCTCAGGCAGTTATTGGACACCATCTATGTGCAGAACTCTGAAATAAGGTCTTTTTTTTTTTTTTTGGCACTCTCTTATTCCACCACAATTGACCACTTGTATCTGCAGACCAGTTAGAACAGTCCCACACTTGACCCTCGCCACTCACCTGGGAGAAAGACAAGGTAGGTGTTACTAATCTCTTTAAGAAATTGCAAGGTAAATTGCTCACTCTCCGTTTACCTGGGTGTTTCATCTTTGTTTTCCTGCTGCTTCTCCCGCTAACACGTAGTAGTCCCAGGTAAGTATTTTTTGAAGGAATAAATGAATGCCTGGCTTCTTTCTAATAGGAGTGTTTTGACTGACTTGCCCAACATTACCCAGTTAGTCAATGAAGGGCCTTGGATTTACAGCCTTGGCCATCTGGTTCCAAGCCCAGTGCCCTTTCCTGTCTACAGTTAGGAGAGGAATCCTGAAGGAGGATGAGGGATAGTAGGGATGAGAGGTTAAGCACTGGTTTGTACAGGCAGAGTCCTGTGTGGACAGTGAACACATAATGGGGGAATTTAAGCCTCTTTGGGCAAAGAAAAGTAAGCACAGAAGCTGGAAAGCATTCAGTTCACTCCGTCTAGCAGCAGGAAGAATGCAGATCGATGACAGACATAAATAAATGAACAGTGGTGCCCAGATTCTTCACCCCGTCCCAGCTGCAGCCCCATAAACCAGAGAGAACCCCAAAAACTAAGTGAGGTGGGCACACCCTGATATGGCACTTGGTCCAACCCAGGGGATTTTATAGCCTCAGGATGTTTAAAAAAGCAAAAGACCTGGAGGATATGTATTTCTAGCCTATTAAAGAAAGTTTATTTTAAAATATTTAACATTTCTTTATTAAAGGCATACAGGCAGGATATAAGCTCTATAAACTTTCCAAGGAGAGACCATTGCTCGCATTCCAAATGGAGAAATTATTGCCTTGTGTGAGAACCCAGTCTTGCCTATTTCACTTTACAGATGGCCACATATGGAATATTTTTCTTACAAGATCATAATGCATAATGAGCTTTTGAAAATTAAAATTGTAGGGGGATTTTTCTTGCTGCCTCATTACCATACTAGTTAGGAAGGAGGTTTGTGGTTAATTCTCACGACCACCTTGCCTAAAGCATTCCCTGTATCACAGGCAGGGCTTTGCAATGCTCCTCAAATTATATTATGTGGGATGTCAGCTGGGGCCTCCCTGTCCTTCAGATATAAGCCTTCCTCTCAGATTTGCAGGGTCTGGGGTAAGAGTACCGGTGGAAACTTCTGTCCCTACCCTTTCTCTTTCCAACCCAGGCTCCATCCAACACCAGGAGGGGCTCGCACATATGAATGTAGAAATCTTAGGGTCCAACACTCAACTTATTTTTTTTTAATTTTTTATTATGTTATGTTAGTCACCATACAGTACATCCCTAGTTTTTGATTTAGTGTTCCATGATTCATTATTTGTGTATAACACCCCGTGCTCCATGCAATATGTGCCCTCCTTAATACCCATCACCAGCCTATCCCCATCCCCCACCTACCTCCCCTCTGAAGCCCTCAGTTTGTTTCCCAGAGTCCGTAGTCTGTCGTGGTTCATTCCTCCTTATGTTTACTCCCCACCCCTTCGTTAAACACCCAACTTACATCCACATCCCTGTTACCAAATCTCCTTAGCCTCTCCTTTAGCCTAGAAGTATACACACTGGTAGGGTGATCCATTCTTCAGAGGGTCCTAGGCAAGAGACCTGTGCAGGCCTAGGAAATCAACTTGAGACAATTTGGACAGGAGATTCCAGAATCCCATGAAGGGCATGTATCCCAGATGTGCATATCACTGACTCTGAAAACTCCTTATTCCAAAGGGAAGGTCCCAGCTGGAGGAGAGCCAGAAAGGGGCCTTCTGAAGTGGAGGGCCCAGAATAAGGACCTTGGTCACCTGGATCTGGAATAGAGCTAATCAGATTTAGGCAAACTAAATTTAAACTCCCCCCCCCACAAGCCCAAAGCTTCCTGTATAAAATCTGTTACTTTCTCAGGGTTTCTGTATTCATGGTCCCCTAATCTCCAGCTGAATATAATTTCTGTTCTGCCTCACACCAACCCAAACTTGAAATGCCACCACTTGACAAATTTTTAGGAAAAACTATTCTTGCACCAAACATCATATTTTTAGTTAACTCTACTGAAGACTTGAGTGTTGAACAGCTCTCTTTTTATATTCTCCTTTATATCCAAAAAGCAAAGTGAATTTTATTCCTATGTCATAGAAATATTTGGGAATGATGCATGTGTATAAGACTGCAATACATGTGTGTCTATACGCAAACACACATGTTGACTAAAGTTCACTAGAACAGAAACAGACACATGGAGTTCAGCTAAGGCAAATTAATTGCAGAACGATCAACTGAAGATATTGAGGGGATGAGGATCCCCTGGGCTGCTGATTCTTCTGTCCTAAGTCCCAGTTAGGGTTAAGTTTCCCTTGGACTCCACAAAATGTTTCTGATGAGAAACACCATTACCCGATCACTACCTTTCTTTGAGCTAGCTAGAATTTCCGTTCTTTGCAAAAACTACTGGTTTGCTTTTCACTGTTTTTAAATGAGACTTAGAGAAATTGTGGCTTGCCCAAGGCAAGCATCTACTTACTGTTGGACCACAAATAAAACAACACACATGACTACAATCGCTGTGCTCTTTCCCACTTACTCACTTAAAGCCACAAGCTCATTAGATACTACGGGAGATCAGGTCATGGTTTAACAAATACCCACTGCCTCTCTGACCCACTCCGTGGGAGGGGCGTATCTCCCTGCTCCAAACTTTCATCCCAAGAAGCACATGCTTCAGTTAGCCACTGCTCCAAGAACTTGGAGAAGCGCAAAAGGTAGATAAGCTCAATATACCATGGGCAGCAAGCCCAGCCAGACCTAGTTTTAGATCAGCTGAATCTAGACAACTTGTAGGTACATGAATAAAAAACAAACGCTTACTTCTGTGTACCCTGAGCCTTGGGTGGTTTGTCACACAGGATTTTTACATAGACTTAGCTCCTGGACAGTTACACCATCCACCTTCCGAGATACTGCAAGCAACAGGTTTACCAAACATTTCTCCACTGAATAAGGGGAGACATCAAGAATTTTAAAAAGCAAAACGGATGAACATAGGGGAAGGGAAGGAAAAATAAAATAAGATGAAATCAGAGAAGGAGGCAAACCATAAGAGACTTTTAACTATGGAAAACAAAATGAAGGTTGCTGGAAGGGAGGCGGGGGGGGGCATGGGGTAATTGGGTGATGGGCATTAAGGAGGGCACTTGATGTAATGAGCAATGGGTGTTGTATGCAACTGATGAGTCACTAAATTCTGCCTCTGAAACTAATAATACAGTATATGCTAATTAAATTGAATTTAAAAAAAATTAAATTAAAAAAAAGAAGTTTCCTTGCTGTGGGAATGCTTAACCTGAAAGCCAGTGGCACACAGTGTGGATTTCCTATTATAGTCCAGTTCTGGTACCAATATTTTTATTAGTCAGCTTTAGTCATTCATGCTGTAGCAATAAACTACTCAAAAATCTTGGTCTCTTCCAGCAACAAAGCTTTATATCTCACTGCCCTTCACAATGGCTGTAGCTCTTTACCATGGATCTTCATACATACACACGTATGTATGAAACAAGGAAGATCGTATTAAGAGGAATGGGATAATTTTACATATTGAAGTCTTTCTAATTTGGAAGGCAATTTTTCATACATTATGTCATTGGGTCCTCACAATAATCACTATTTCCCAGGTGAAGAACGGAGGCTTAGAAAATGGCAGTGCTTTGTGGGAGATTACACAACGCTCCATGCTCTAGCTGGGAAACAAAACCCAGGCTCTAACCCAATGTTCTCACTATGATGCAATGCTGACTGAGTACAACTAAAAAGTCTTTCCTATTCTTTAAGACTTCTGGGGAAGGAGACCCCACTCCTCCCTCTGTCACCCAGGACCCCAGCTCCTTAGTCAAATGGAGTCCTGGCGTTCATTTTTGCCAAGCCAGGCTGCTGGGTTTGGCTGGGGGTTGCCTGGGGGAGGGGAGGCAGGCGAGAGAATGCGTGTACTTCGCAGCTCTTGCCAGCCCTGGAGAGCTAACATTTTCTAAAAGAATGCCGGCTTCTCAGAAACACTATTGATAATAAGGTTGCTCATTTTAAAAATGCTGTAACCAGATATTCTAGGAAAACAGACCTGGTTCCAGGAGTGCAGCTGTGGTGTTTGGGTTTAAGGTCGGAGGCGGTTGTTTAAGATGAGCTTTGGGCCAGCTTGCCGACCTGCCACAGGCCTGGGACAAGCCTGCACAATCAGGCCATTGTACTCACGGAGAAATCGCAAGGTGCCTCAGAGCCTAAGCCTGCCACGTTTGAAAGTGGGCTTTTCACCCCCTGGGACCCTGGTGAGAATGAGGTGCGAGCATGCGTGTGCACTCCTGTGTGTGTGCACGCATGTGAGTGTGTGTGTTTTGAACCAGAGGAAAACAGCCCAGGGATTACATGGAATCCCCTCAAGCCTCAGTCAGACTTCCAGAACAATGCAAATGCATTTTGACTGAAGAAGAAAATCCACAACCAGTAGGGAACAGGGCAGCACAGAGCTCTCTTCCGGGCAAAGATGCAATTTTCCCAGAGGCAAAGTTTTGCTTTGCGTGTCTTCCCCAGGAAGGGCAGGGGGCTCAGCAGAGTGACATCCAAAGACTCGCACACCACGGACAAGTCCCTGGCTCTGCCTGGAGAGCCACAGTTCAGCACCCAGTGGATCACCAACAGGTCATGCAGAGCCCTGCCTCCTGGACATTTTCTTTCCTTCGTATGTCTCACCCTGCGGGCATGGGTCTAAGTGTTGCGCATGCTCTAACTTATATTTAATTCTTGCCTAGCCCCAAGTGGTAGGCTGTGGTAAGTATCCTTATTTTACAGAAGGAAGACAGAGACAGAGAGAAGGAGTCTTGATGAGTAAGTAGAGGAAGGGGGATTCCACCCTTCAGTTCCAGAAGACTCCACTTAGCCCCAAGCCGAGCCTCCAGCCTGGATCCAAACTACATTCTCCATCCCCAGGCTGGACACGCAGTCTGTCATCAAGGTCATGCCAGAAAGTTCTCTCCCTTTTCTTCCATCTAATTTGCCAACGAGGCTCAGAAACCAAGATGATCCTTCATGCTAGGCCTTGTCTTAGAGTCCCTGAAGACCACCATCCCTTAGCATTATATTGCCAAGGGTTTTAAAAACCTGCCAATCCTTAAAAGATAACCAACCCTAATGAAACAATAGGTGTTTGCTCGTGACAACATTGATTATATCTCTGAAACTTAAGATATGTTATACTCAATTGTTCTATTTGATCTGGGTTCTGCTTTTACTTGGTGTTTATTTTATTTTTTTATAATAATATTTTTTATTATATTATGTTAGTCACCATACAGTACATCCCTGGTTTTTGATGTAAAGTTCCATGATTCATTAGTTGCATATGACACCCAGGGCTCCATGCAATACGTGCCCTCCTTACTACGCATCACCAGCCTATCTCATTCCCCCACCCCCCTCCACTCTGAAGCCCTCAGTTTGTTTCTCAGAGTCCATAGTCTTAATTGGTGTTTATTATTCTGCAGACTCTAATTTAAAAAGTCATTTCTTCAGGAGCTATATTCACAGCTGGTAAAACAAGGATCCAGTTCTTGAATGATGGTGGGCTGGAATTAAGGAAGCAAAGATTTTTCAGGAACGTAAACTTGGCCTCTAGATCACAATGTACCTGGGGTTTTTCTTTTTCTTTCTTTCTTTTTTTTTTTTCCCCATTAAGATCTTGTTTCTCACTCAGTATCTTGTCAGCCCACTTGTCTTGACTCTCCCCACACTCTTGTCCTGGAGACGCCAGGTACATAGTCTCAGTGGCACACATCTTCCTGGGGAGACTGCTCCTTTTCACACCCTGCTCTCTGAACACACTCTCTCTGACCTCCCACTCCCTCTCCTCCACCTGGCTAACTCCTGCTAGTCTTTCAAAACTCCATCACCTCCCCCAGAATCCTTTCCCCAGAGAGCACCTTGGAGGTCAGGTATACTTCCTGGCGGTTCCCACCCTATCCTATGCCTACTACTTGTATTATAGCACCTATCACCTTGGACTGGTGTTGCCTGAATCTCCACGGTGCTGTGAACTCCTTAAGGCAAGCACAATTTCATTTACTCTGTACCCTTAGGGTCTGACACCATTCCTGGTACAAAGCAGATATTTTAAAAAATGCTTTGTGAGTGAATGTGTCACATTTATAAATCCACTGCTTAAATATGGATTGCTTTTGGGTTTTAAAGGAGCCAAGGTATGACCTTTCTAAAAGCAGGTCAAATATGATGTTTACAGTGATACACAAGGAGGGGATCCATTAAGCTAAACAGGATGCAAATCTTAAGCCCGTTCTTTGCTTTTATTTTAGTTTTTCATATCAGACAGATTTTCCGAATTCCATGGTACAAGGGACAACACCATAAAGAATAGTGTTGATCTGAAGCATTTAGAAGGCAGAAACAGACTGTGGGTCACACCAAGGCACATGCTTGTGGAGTATATGCCGATAACAGAGCACAAACATTGAGCCATTAAAGAAATATACCATATCTGTATTTATGTATATAGCTATAGATGGGTGCTTAGATAGATGTAGCTTACTGTTATATGTAATAATCCAGAGGAAAGTCTGTAACTTAGTTCCAACATTGACACCAGTGACAATCATTAGCAAACTCCATGAATTGGAGCCATGTTTATATGATTCCTGATAATTATAATCACATATTTGTTTGAATTGAGTTCTCACAGTTTATTATGCTTATTACTCCCTTCTAGAGTGTGAAGTTAGGTTTCAAAAGCCCTTGTTAAGCTTCGGTCCATTTATTATTTTTGTTTCTTTGATTCCCTACTGAGTATTCCCTATTTTTACCCTTTCAAGTATAGACCTAGTGCATCCATGGAGAGAGTGCCAAGAGAGGAGGACTGAAAGCAGATAGAAGAGGGACAAAAGTTACCACACCATTCTTTCTAAAAACAGGAAATTAAAAGTAGAAAGGAATAGAGTGCTTGTGTGTGTGTGTGTGTGTGTGTGTGCACAAAAGAGAGAAGAAAATCCAATATCAGGAAGCCCTGATCCCCCTCCCTCTGCCTCTCTGGCCTGGGAAACTCTGTCTGAAATACAGCTGCCATTTATTTCTTATACACCGAGCTTCCTGACCTTGGCTGGTACCCAGGTTTAAACTGCATCTATGGCATCCAAATAGCTAATTTGGAGTTGGGGAGGAGGAGGAAGGCAGGTAGGAATTAAGGAATAGGAAGGAAAAAAATACCCAACACTGCGAAAGTTAAATTTCCTGCCAGGTGGCTTCCAAATCGTCCAGCAGCTTTATTCAAGGCTTTGAAGTTGTGAGCCAGCAGTTACAGATTTGTAATATTTACCCTGCAGTCTCCAAAAACAAAGTTGACTGTGTTCCTTGAAGTCAATCTCACCAGTATTTTGGGATGACAGATGGAGAGGTTGAACAAGAGTTACTGGATGACCTCAAACTCCTCCACTGTTCAGGAAGGTCTTATTTCATTTCAGCTATATATATATATATATATATATATATANTATATATATATATATATATATATATATATATATATATATCCTTTTAACTTTGCTCAATTGCCACCATCGAATCCTGCTCCCTAACCCAATCACCTGCTGCATTATTCATCAATTTGTCAAGTATGTCAAGAACACACCCTGAAACAGCAATAGCTAACTGAACTCTCTAGCCTGACTTCCTTTAAGCCTGTAGTTGACCTCCCATTTATATGCATGGACTAAGCAAAAAAAGAAAAAGGAAAAAATAAGAAAGAAAAAAGAAAAAAAGAGTGGAGCCAATTCTATAGATGAGGCAGGACCACTCTCAATCTATGCACTGATCCAGGACAGACCTTCGGGGAGGGGAGATGGGTGATGAGTGAATGAAAAATTCTGAAACTAAAACATACTCAGGAAGAGAAAACTCTATCCCAGCCCAGCCTTCACAGATGCTTGTCACTTACTTTTCTCCCTCCTGGTCAGCCAACCTTCTTTGCCCTTCCAAATCAGACTCATGTTTTAGGATTCTATGACTGTCACCACCATCACAATCATTCAACAAATAGGTATGGAGAACTTACCACGTGCCAGGCACTGTTCCAGGCTTGAATTAAACAAAATCTTTGCCCTGTTGGAGCTTACACCTTACTGGAAAAGTTAGACGATAAGTAAATAAGTAAATAAATAGATGGTGATCCAGGCTATATTATATGGTGATCTGTGTTGTGTGACATGGTGATCCGGGCTGTGTTAGATGGGGATCCCTGCTGTGTAAGATGGTGATCACTGCTGTGTTAGATGATGATCCCTGTCGGGTTAGGTGGTGATTCTTGTTGTGTTAGATGCTGATGTATGCTATGTTAGATAGTGATCCCTGCTGAGCTACATGGTGATCCCTGCTGAGCTACATGGTCCTCCCTGCTGTGTTAGATGGTGATCTCTGTTGTGTTAGCACGCTATCCCTGTTGGGTTACATGGTGACCCTTGCTGTGTTAGCCTGTGATCCCTGTTATGTTAGATGGTAATCCCTGTTGTATTATCAGGGGATCCCTGTTATGTTCAACAAGGATCCCTGCTGTGTTAGATGGAGATCCCTGCTGTGTTAGATTGTGGTCCTGTTGTGTTAGATGGTGATCTTTATTGTGTAAGTTGTGATTATATTGTGTTAGGTGGTGATGTCTGCTGTGTTTGATGGCTATGAATGGGTGTATTCATGCTCTGAATGAAAGTAAAGCATGATGAGCAGACCAGAGAAATCGGGGTATATGGGTGTTAGTTGTTCTGTGGTCAGAGACCTGAAAGAGATGAAGGAATAAAAAAAGAAGCGTATGGGAGAGGAGCATGCCAGCAGAACAGAGCCAAGGTCCTGTGGTAGGAGAAGAAAGACCAACTAGGCACATTGTTTGGACCATGGAGGAGTTAGGCAGGAAATGAGAGAGAAGGAGAAAATGAGACAGAGCAAGAAGCTGCATGATGGAGGGCTTTCGGGGGCTTTAGCTTTAACTCTGTGTGAGGTGGGAGCCGTTGGAGACTTTGGAGCAAACCCTAACATGATCTGCCTTCTGTCAGAGGGAGATGCTGTGTTGAGAACAGACTATTTAAGGGGAAGAGCTGTAGCAACAGACAGGAGTCATTTTTCATCTGTCCAGGAAAGAGATAATGGTGGCTTGGACCAGAGTGATGATGGTGGAGGTCGAATTCTGGATGTGTTTTGAAGGTAGAGCCAACTGATATAATGGCTGATGGATTGGATGTGAAGAATAAGGGAAAATGAGATATCAGGGATGATGACTCCTAAGTTTTTGGCTTCAACAACTGGAAAGAGGGACTCTCAGTCCTCCTCTTGCCCCCATGTACTTTTGTTAATATCAATATTATAAAACTCTCGTAACAATGCTACATGTGTATATCTCTCCTGCCAGATGCTCTGTCTTTTAACTTTCAAGTCTTACTATGCTGGAACTCTAATGAAAGTTATGAACTCTTGCCAATGAGGGGCAAACACACAAACAAATTCATACAAATATTTGCATTCAATGTCAAAGGTTTATTTATTTCCTGAAGCTCATCCATGAGTGCCCTGAATGGCTCGTGGATCCAAGGTTTTAAAATGCAGGCACTGGATTTATTTATTCTCTTAATCAATTATTATTGAGCACCTAGGACTCTGTGGTGCTGTGACCACATCCTAGAATCCCTTCTCATGGAGATAGCAGTCTGATGTGGGAAAAATATGAGATGTTAGTAGGCAAATAAACAAGTAAATAATTATAACTTGTGTAAGAAGTTATGGAGAGAAAACAAAACAGAGTGACATACTCTGCTATTACAGGGTACAATAGAATAAGGCCTTCTCGGGAACCAGAGCCCGAGTATCATAATCAGAAGGAATTCAATAAAAGAAGTATGTTGTACACATGATGGAAAGAGCAGAGGGCTATGAGAGCAGTCAGAGATTAGGAACACGGGAAGTCCTCTGCCACCCCCAGGCCTGGAGGGGAGTAGAAAGAGGTGATACTAGTAAAGCCCAGAAACTGGTACTGCCTGGAAGCTAAAATCATAGAAGGTTCATTGCTCCATGGAAGTAAGAACTGGAAGTGAGGGCCGATCTACTGGGGATGCCAACTGACATAAAGCAAGAGAGAGAAAAATACCCTGGCTTCTACCGTCCCTCCAGTATGCTACTAGTGCCTCCCATTGGCCAAATCTAGCCAGAGCCCATTCCCTGTGATTCAGAGTGGAATGGAAGTGAGCAGGGGGCAATCAGGTGGGTGACTAACATAGGAGGACCTACTCAGAAAAAGTGGTCAAGTATGGCCACTCTGAAAAATTGAAATTTAATTTTAAACTAGTGAAATGAGATGACCATCGAGGGAGACATAGAAGGAGAGCATTCCTGGCAAAGAGAACGGAAGTTCCTGAGGTGTTAAGGAGCTCTGCCTTTTGGGGGGTGGCAGGGCCTCATCCAAAGCCTATCTGGCTGTTCCTGACTATCACATTCTTTAGATAATCAGAGTAGGAGCTTAGCCACATGGCACTTCCACAACCATGTGCCAGGTGGCTCACTGCAATGGAAGCAAGCCTTAGACCAAATTCCACCAGATGTTCAAATGTTTATTAGTGAGCGCATAGAAAGACAGACATACAACCTGCTCTGGTCTTCAGGGCACCCCACAACTGCCTTGTCAGAAATGTGACCCCTGAGGTAGAGACAACAATGTTCTAACAGTAGGATGTGTTGTCAGGGCCATCCAGTAAGTAGAGGCGCCCAACGCCAAAGGGAGGTCTGGACCAAGGATGTCACCCAGAGATGTTGGGTCCGCCAGGTTCTCACATTTTATTTATGTAAAGGTGGAGGTGTTATACAACCTTCCAGCCCAACATATATCTTGAAAACCACTTATTTCATCAATGAAAAATTATGTTTAACATTACTTATGCTAATTAATATGCCTTCTAACACAGATTTAGAAATTGATATTTAAAGGACTTGCTGAGGCCATTTCTGGAGCGTGGACTCTTTATTAGGGTGATTGGAATATTATCTAACTCCCCCCTAGAGCGCAGATGGAAGCCAACCTGCACAGTCAGTTAAAAGGTACACCACACTGTTTCTACAGAAATGCAGTGAGATTTATTACAGACAATGCAGCCAAGGGGATGGGAGGTACCCAGCATGGCCAGGGTTTTGATAGTGAAGAGAGGAGCAGAGTGAGATGAGGCTGCTGAGGTGGGAAGGGGCTAGACACCACAGGTGGTCTCAGAGAGTTTGCATGTAACCCAGACGACATTGAAGGGCTTTCAGCAGGAAGGTAAAGAAATCTGATTTGGTCTTTAAGTGTTCTTGTTGACTGCTTTGTGAAGAACAGATTATGGAGGAGGGAAAGTGGAGCAGGAAAGTCTAGGAGCTCACATGGAGGTGATGGCGTCAATCCAGCCTGGTGGCAGTGCAGGTGGAGAGGAACGGAGAGGATGAGCCATAGTTTGAAGTTGAAAACACAGGAATAATGACTAGATGAGAGTGTGGGATGGTGGCAAGGGAGAGTTTGGAATCAAGGATGACCCTCTGATTTGGGTCAATGTCCCTGGTTGTGGTAAGGCAGATTTTAGTAAGATGGAAGAGATGAAGAGAGAAAAAGACTTGGTGATGGAGCGGAAAAAGGAGGTAGAAAAAGGGTTCCATTGCATACTTAAAAGGAAGGAACATGAGCTTATCTTATTTATCTGTGTGTCCAACAGCGTGGCCTTGGTGGGTGTCCAGTACATACACATATTTATACAAGCACTTCAATTCCACATGGTGGCCCAAACCATCAAAGATGGGATAAACCAACAACATAAGGCATTTTAGGCAGAAACAAACTCTTTTGAGTGGTGATGGTTTGAGCTTCAGTTGGCAGGGTGACACCATTAAGGAATTAAAATCCCATGAGCTCAAGTGATCAAGTTTGGAGTCTGGATAAGAAGATGCATCCCATGAATTCCCATGTCTCTGAGATGGCCTTCCTTTCCTCTTGCAGAGTCCATTATTGCACCCACTCTCTGCAAATCTGATAGATGACACCATTGCAAATGTTACTATCCCTGCAGGTGGATGTGGCTAGGATTTCTTTATCTGTAACATAAGGGACCCCAAAGATTTGAAAGGCTCCCTTCAGATCCATCTTCTCTTCTACAGTGATTTACAAATGCCTTTGAGAGAGCCAGCAATGCTGCAACTGTGAGGACCTCTCTGGCGTGGCTTCATGAAATAGAGTGAATAGCACCAGACTTCTGTGAATTTAACAGAAGTCAGAGAGAAGCAGAAAGAGACCTTGAGCTATGCATCATTTCCACAGAAGTAGGAAAGTCTTTTTCTTGTTATCGTTCAGAAAAATATGATCCTCTCTTTTCTGTATTTCTTCGTATAACACAAAGGCAAGCAAAAATAGTACTCCATGGTTTACATAATTATGGAAGCACAGTAAGAGTTTTCAAGAAAAAAAAGAGCCTACTAAAATCCTCAAAAGTAAATTAAAATTAAAAAAACCTATTCATTCTATGTCTCATAATTTAACAGCAGATTCCCCAGGGCTATTCACATATTAAATTATATATAGTACCTTTTGACTGGGCAGGGAAACAGATACAGCCCATTAGCAGAAAGAAAACTTTACTGTGAGCATATTATGCATGTTCATGAAGTCCAAAATATTTATATGTTATTGCATTGCCCCACTAAATCATTAATCTAACCATAATGAAAATTGTGTCCAATTTGTCCCCGAGCCTCCTGGTAGCCAATGCAAAACAAAACACAGGATCAGCTATAAAATACCCATTATGGAAAAGAAAGAGGCATGCCATTTTGGAAGAACAACAATAAAACACTTCCTTTATATAGCGTGAGGCTGCAGGGAGCAGTGAATAATCCATCAGTAGAGGCTTTGACACTCCATTTGGCTCGGTTCTTCACTGAAAGTCAAGGGCATCATATTAAAACACAATTCAGTGAAGGGTTAGGCCAAAACAGACCTTGGGTGATCCTGCTGTACCCAAGGATAAAGACAAAAGATCTAGAACGTGCCGTCTAATATGGGGGTTCTGATCCCCGTGTGATTTGAAATGCGACTGGTCTGAACGGAGATGGCTGTAAGCCTGAAATACACACCAGATTCTGAAGACTTTATGCAACCAAAAGAGGGAAAATAATCTCATCAACAATTATTATATGATATTAAATGATATTTGAGGTGCACCGGGTTAAATAAAATATATTATTAAAATTAATTTCATCTGACTGTTTATTTTAATGTTTACAACAACACGGCTGCTGGAAAATTTAAAATCATATATGCGACTCCCATTCGTGTCTTGTGTTACATTACCATCAGATAGTGTTGCCCTAGAGGGATCATCCTGACGGTTCACCTTGGCTGTGTTTCTTGTCTTCCCCGCCCATCATTCTCCTCATCTATCAACTGAGGAATGCTAATACCCACCTCCAAGAGCTAAGTAGACTGGCTCATATAAAATGTCTTACATAGTGCCTGATACATTGCAGGGCCCAAGAAGAGTCTTCCTTCTCTACTTCTCAGCCTGGAACCCTACCTTTGGGACTGAACGTGGGGAAATGGCAATATTCTGGCTCCTAAGACAGCCCTGCTAAAGGATCTGCCTGTGAGCTTCCATCCCTGAGGTCTGGGGGCTGTTTTCTCTGTCCTTAAGGAGCACAGTACACCATGATTTCAGTGCCTCAAGACAGATAACTCTGGCCCCTGTGGAGTAGCCAGCGTGATGACAGAGAGGGCCTGTTTATAGAAGAGAGGGGTCAAACACTACTCAAGGACTTTGTTTAAAATTCTTTTTGTAACCACACAGCTCTCTGTTTGGGTTTGCTGTTCTCATTAAATAAATATCTGGAGAGTCTTCAGGGATCATCCCAGATATGTGTGACCAGGGTTTTTAAGATGCTGAACCACACTCTTAAGACAAGCTCGGTGGATACCCCAGTTGGCTCTTTGGAGGCACGGAAGGATAGTCAGGAAGGGTCTGCAAGGGATGTGATCAAGTTCTTCCCAACCAGGCCAAGAGTAAAGGACCCTTGTAAAGTTACGTACAAGATCCCTGCTGACAAGCACCTTACATTCATTTCTTATGGAGAGTGTTTACGTCAGTGAGAAGGCACAGGGAAAAAAAGGACCAAGACATGATGATCTGAAAGAACAGAATTAAAGGGTGCAAGAACATCTTGTTAACTTGAAGTTTGCCCAAGACTCAGCTTCATGTTTTGAGTGAACATGTGCCAATTATTTATGATCAGCACAGAAACATAAATTTGTGTTTTGTTTTAATGAAATAATTTGAAGTGCTGGATGCAAGAGTATTTGGAGATCTAAATTTGACTCTCAGTAAATCTAAGTGCTTTCAACTCAAACATTCCTGAAGGGAGACTCAGAGATAGGAGAGCTAGGGGAAAACATACATGGGGTAAAAGGACTCCTCTTTTTGAAATTAATGGACCTTGAACCATGAGAGACTAGGGACTCTGGGAAACAAACTGAGGGCTTCAGAGGGGAGAGGGGTGGGGGAATGGAATAGGCCGGTGATGGGTATTAAAGAGGGCACGTATTGCATGGTGCACTGGGTGTTACACGCAAGTAATGAATCATGGAATTTTACATAAAAACTAGGGATGTACTGTATGGTGACTAACATAATATAATAAAAAAATATTATTAAAAAAACCCAAAAAAACAAGAAAACAAAAAAAAATAAAGGGTAGTTTTAAGCTTATTAAAAAAGTGAACAGAAAGTACTGAGAGTTCCCATATATTCCCTCTGCATTACATATATTCCTTCTGCATTACTGTGGTACATCTAACAATAGTATTACATTATTATTAACTAAAACCATAGTTTATATTCGGGTTTAGTCTTCATATGGTACATTCTATGTGTTTTAACAAATCCGTAATGTTTTACACTCACCATTAACGTAGCGTACAGAATATTTTCACTGTCCTAAAAGTTCCCTGTGCTCCACATATTTATACTGCCCTCCCCCGTACCCCCAAACCACTGTGTTTTTTACTGTCTCTATAGTTTTGCCTTTTTCAGAACATCGTATAGTCAGCATCATATGCTAGGCAGCTTTTCAGACAGGTCTCTTTCACTTAACCACGTGCGTGGAAGGCTCCTTGAGGAGGGCTCTTTCTGAAAACGTTAAGAAAAGAGTGCCTTTCAAGAGAGATGAGGAGAATGAGAACAGATAAAAGACAAATTTTAGGCTGAGCTGTTGTTTTTGGCACCCAGTAGCTGAGGTACAAAGGACAAAGTCACTGTGGAGGAGGAAATCCCAAGATAAAAGGAGTAACACACGCATGTGGTGAAGGGCAGGGGCGCAAAGAAACTCACACGCCATGGGAGGGTAGGGCAGGGGGCCGAGGGCAGCTTGAGTTTGTCCACAAAAACTAACTTGATGGCTGAGCCCTAAAATGAAGTGAAGTTTGGTCCATTTCCTCCCTGGTAAAGAATACAACTCAATGTTCCCCCGGAGGATAGACGCGATCTGTTTTGGGGACAGGAATATGATACAACATCATTTAGATCTATTATTCCATTCCATTCCATATTATCCCATTATGTTGTTTTGTTCTTGCCTAGTTTAATTCAATTTCCAATCATTGTTTCAAAAGTATAACTTGACTCTATAATGGGTCAAACTGATTGTTTTTATGGACAGTTTTTTTGTTCATTGCTATCCTTTTTTCGAGCCATATATTCTAGACACTTCTTTACGGGATCCTCACTATAACACAGGGGAATGTGTCTTTATTTTTTTAATTTAAATTCAATTATCCAACATATAGTACATCATGGAATCTGTCTTAAAAAAAAAATCCCAAAGCCACAAACCTGAAACAAGAACAGTTTATAAACATAGGGATGCATGTAAAAAAAAAAAAAATTGAACAAAATTTAATTCAGAATTTTTTGTGTCAGAATCCTAATCAGGCCAATATCAATAGGAGGCATGAATGAAGGAGACCTCCTGGCTGGGGATTAGTGCAGCCTGTGAGTAGGAAGAGGTGTGGGCTCAAGCTCTGGATACCTGTTCTACCACCAAAGGGATGTCCATCTCTGAAGATGGGAGTCCTTAGAGAAGCATCATCAGGTGAACAATGGCATCTCAATTCTTGTTCTGAATTTCCAAGGTAAATGGAGGACCCAGGAATCTCACCTAACTGCTCCCAGCCTCTACTGCAGCCTTTGATGGCCCCTCCAGAAGAAGACCTCACACTCTGTGTGGTCCTTCCTCAGGGAGCCAGCAGCATACACTCAGATCTCTCTGAACAACACACTCAGGCAGCCATGGACTGTAGGGGCAAATGTTTTCCAATATCAACCCTTTGGAGAAGTGTCAGATTTGGAGGACGAGGCAGGCCATGACACTAAGCATTACCAGGGAAATAAAATATCCTGGCAACATGAGAAAATAAAATTGATCAGAACTTAACTCAGGAAGAGTGTATATTAAGAGGGTATATTAAGGCACCTAGGAGCAAAGAGGTAAGACCCTCCTTCCTCCCAGAGTTAGGCATAAGTAACCTTAATTTCTCCTAAGTAAGGAAGATAATTCTTCTGCTTACTTGCAGGTCTTTCCTTTGTTGAGTGGACTACACTAGTTTGGGGCCAGAATGGAATTACCAAGGACAATAGAAAAGGAGCTGAGTGTCCCCATCTAGGGCCCCTTTCCCCACATACTCTCCCTCTCACCCATCACTCAGTCTTCTCTTTTACATTAACTATGAACAAGGATTTGAAGGAATGCCATAGTACCCAATCATTCATTTTCCTGGGATTCCTAAATGTCTGTATGGCCCTGAGTGTAGTCAAGATGCAGCCGTCTGGAAGGCCATGCCATCTCATGAAGGCCATGCCATCTCATGCAGGCCAGCAGCAGCATGAAGTCAACAAGTTTGCTTCTAGTTCCTCTGTTTGGAATTTTTCTCTTTCGTTCTTCCATAGCTGCCTGGCTAAACTCTATCTATGCTTTAAGATCCAGCTCAAATGCATCTCCTCCAGCAAGCCTTATCTGGAATTAATTCATCCCCTCCTTAAATACTCAGAATTACTTGTATAGAGAAACAAAGAAAGTATTATAAGACTCTAGAGCAAAGTACAACATGATGATATCTCTCACTCGAAGGTAAGTTCATGGACATCAGCAATGGCTTCCTTTTTATCTTTATGTAGGACTCATTCCGGGTGCCACAGGCCACAGAGAGAAGATACTAAAGAAATGTTTTTGTACTCTCATTGCTGTTAGTTCAGGGCCTACCAAGATTGTCACCCATCCTTCAAGCTCACCCTGCAGGGGAGAAGACCTCTGCGATCTGCATCAGACTCTAAGAAGCCCAAGAGCATGCCTACCACTGGACCACAGAGATGATGTCTGGCTAGCATTTATCTTTCTTCTAGTACCAACACTCTGGTTTCCCTTTAGGGACTCTCTTACCAACTCTTAATCTAAGTGGTTCATACATGGCTAAATCTACACCCCAGCAGAAGTAGACACGCGGCCCAGACCTGCCCAGGATTTTATTCCCTTGGACAGAGTGTTCACTTCTGAGATGGCCACAAGACCCAAGCCACATCAAGGAGATGAAATCTGGGGTTTTTGCTAGAACTCTTGGGGCAAAGGGGCCCAATTTCCAAGGTTCCTAAGCTCTGAAATGGGAGTGTGGGGCTGCCAATAGCCATTCTGTCGCCTCATGGCTGGAGCCTGCCTCAGAGTAATCCCAGCATGAGCAGGAGGAGAAAGCTCACAGACAGTGCCAGGCAGATGTAGCCAGAAAAAATATAGGAGGCAATATGGGACATACATGTACTAAAAAATAATTGTTTGCTATTTCCCTGAAATTCAACTTCCCTAAGTGTCCCGTATTTTTCTTTGCTAAATATGGCAACCCAGGCTGCAGGAAGCCTGGTCTTGGTGACAGCTTTTGGACCTCTGCATTCATCTACATTCCTGGACTTCTCAGTGCTGTGAAGCATTACCTTCCTGTTTTTGCTTAAACTAGTTTGAGCTGGGTTTCTATCCACTTGCAACATAAAATTTCCTCCCTAATGTAGATGTTCTGCCATCTCAATGACCAAGAGTTCCCCTCTTCAAAAAAAAAATTAAAATTAAAATTAAATACCCTTAGGAAAGAGGCATAGACCAGAGAGGTTAACAACAGGACAAGGCACTTTGCCAGGTGTTTGGGGCATGAAAGGTGCTCAGATTGGGTAATAATTGATGCCTGGGGGGAGTGGCAAATAAGCCAGGGACAAGGCTACATAGACTAGGCTGGAAATATTAGGGAGACCATAGGCTTCCCCGGGCCAGGCTCAAAACAAAACTCTATCAGCAATGCAGCCAGCTCCATGCGTGCCTGCTTCTGCTCCCCAAACAGCTCACCTGTAAAGACTGCACTTCTTCCTGAACTTCCGGGCTATTTATAGGACACAAGAGCAGATTCAAATCTCCAACACAAGCCCCAAGTGATGGAAAGAAGCCAAAATGTTCTTGCAATTTGAGGGGGTAGGGGGAAGAAAGGGAGGGGAGAAAGAAGAAAGACTCCTTTCTAAACAGCCTCTGTCACTTGCCACCCCCACCTAGGGGAAGGACAAACCGAGGGCAGCCTGGGTGGGAGAGCAAACAGAAAAGTGTCTCTCTGGCACCTGGAAGCAAGCAATCTGATCCAAGGGCCCCAGAGACAGAGCTTGAGGACAAAGCTTTGCGGGGGTAGGGAGGGCAATGGCTTGCACAGATTCCAAAGCCTTCTCTGCCCTGCCCTGTCTCCAGGCGCCAGCGTGTCATATCCCTGCAAACAAACAGCATGGAGAAGGCTGCCAGGAGACATGACAAGGGTGTTCATGAGTTGAGGAGGATTCCACCAATCAGGTTGGGCAGGGCCATGGAAGATCTTCCTCTTCCTTACTTGGGTGCATTAGCCAGAGCTTAATTCAACAACTTCTGTGCTGGGGTACGGGGCTGCTAGTCGTTTAAATTCACTTGATAATCATTTTCCTGGCTTTCCTGAAAAGCCTTTTGGAAAACTAACTCAAAGCTGATATCCTGATCCCTTTTTGTGGGATCTCCCAGAAAACTGAGATGTGGATCTTCTTAGAACACAGAGGACATCAGGGACGAAGAAGAAAGCTCTCTGCCTCTCCGTCATCACTTCCGCGGCAGGGCCTTCCCATGTGCAGAGAGCAGCTCAGAGGCTTGCAAGTCAACACTGGGAAACCCTCTTCATAGCAATTCTCTACAGTTATTGCAACAGAATCAAGTTGTTATTACTGCTTTCAACGACTAGAGGCTGTGCTGCCGGAGAGGATGCTGAACCGCCGCCATCAATAAAGAGGGCACCCAAGGCTTCTGTTGATAGGGTGTTTCATTCAAGTTGGGGCAAGTTCAGGAAATGTCACCATTTATTGTTGATTTTGGCATTCTGCATGGTCTGTACTTGTGCTGTCCTTTGACTTTTTCTTCAAACCAGTAGTGACATCTTGCTGGTTCCCTCATTAATTATTGAATTACAGAAACCCTTGAACATATGTTCATTTTATAATGTCTAAGAGCTGTGGCTTTACCCTTTAGCAATGGCACGGCTGAAGAGAAGCCCAAAATACAGAGCACCTCAGTGTTCCCAGATCCTCACCGTCAGGGCAGGTTTTCCTCAAAATTATGAAAAATGAAAGCTTTGTTTCTGCATCATGACAGAGTTATTTCTATGCCTCTGTCCTCGTAAAGGGAGCCCTGCTTCCCAGCCCTCCCATCCTCCTCCCATGCCCCCGCCAACCCGGTCAAACAACCCTCCTCTCTCCCCTGGCAAAATTAATTTTCTGTAAAAGCTGATACTCATCCTTATTTGAGGGTAACTGAGAGATGGGAGTAATATGTGTCCTCCTATACAGAGCTTTTCTAGCATGTTGCCTGGGAACAAAGACTTAAGCTTAAAGAGAAGAATTTCTACAGGTGGCCATTTCTAGAACAAAATCTCAGATCATTTTGTGACCAAGAATAAAGGTTTTTCAGAGGCCCTGAAATTAGGCTTTGTCACTCTATCCAAGTTCTCTCTGCCTCTTCCCCTGGAAAAAAAAAAAAAAAGATGTATTTTGTAAAATAACGCACCAAATAGGCAGAGCAAGTTGTTTGCCTATAGAGCAATTGCAATCTAGAGAATCAGTCTGAAGGGCAGGGTCCTTGCTGTTAGNAAATTTTAAAAAAAAAGAGTGTTATTTGAGGTATAGCCATCTACCTTAAGCAAGTAATCCAACAAGAGACACACCGAATACATACATTGTATATACATACAATTAAAAAGCCTGCCATGATGGATTGGGCCAGCGTATTGGATGTTGAGTGTGGAGAATGGGCAGAAGATAGCACAAATTTTCTGGGGCTACCCCCTCTGGAGGGAAGATGCTGGGCCCACAAGAAGTCAGTCACCCACAGTTACCAGGTCTGCCAAGCTCCATCTCTCCATCTGTTCCCTTCATCTCTCTGGAGCCAGGCCTCCCCCAACCCCAACACCCCAACCTTGTGTGGGGCAGTCAGGCCACAGGAAAGAGCCAAGAGTTCCTTCATCTGGGAGTCTGCCTCTGCAACTCTGAAGCCCAAAGGCTAGGGATGACCTGCCTTCCAGAATTCACCAGCCTAATCCTTCAAAAGACCCTGTGACTGAATGGCAGCCATGTGATTGGACCTTCACCTCTCCACTCTTTCCACCCTCATACCTCAACTTCTAAATATAGACAAAGTTCGCCCCGCACTTCTGGAACACATGTGATTGTACAGTCATTTGAACGACACCACATGAAGATGATTTAGTTTCATTCCACTGGAGAGCAGAGAGCAGACCAACAGCTGCTTGATGAAACTATTGTCAGAGCCAGAACTAGAACACAGAGTTGGAGGTATTAAGAAGTGCATTCATCTGGGAAATCTCTGTCTCTAGTTCCTACCCTGTTCACCTCACTTCCAGATGAAATAATTTAGAACAATGTATATAAAAGTGTGAAAATAATAATATGTTATCAATAGGGATGTTTAAAGGATTTAAGTTCCCTGGTTAGCTTTCTATAAATAAAAGACCAACTCTAAATGTCCTCGTTGGCAACCCTGTCGGGACNTAAGAAGTGCATTCATCTGGGAAATCTCTGTCTCTAGTTCCTACCCTGTTCACCTCACTTCCAGATGAAATAATTTAGAACAATGTATATGAAAGTGTGAAAATAATAATATGTTATCAATAGGGATGTTTAAAGGATTTAAGTTCCCTGGTTAGCTTTCTATAAATAAAAGACCAACCCTAAATGTCCTCATTGGCAACCCTGTCGGGAACCCTCTCACTCTTGAGAGCTTTTTCTGTATCTTCACTTAATAAACTTCTATCGCTTTACTCACGAAAGAAAGAAAGAAAGAAAGAAAGAAAGAAAGAAAGAAAGAAGAAAATAATAATATGGAACATCTATTATGCACAGGTCAGAAGCTTTCCATGAATTGCCATAGCTTATCCTTGAAGCTGAAGTTCAGAGAAGTTCAGGAATTTGCCCACAAACACAAATTCTTAAGATCCTGGGGTTTTTTCTGTTTTTTTAAATTTTAATGTTTTTTATTATATTATGTAAGTCACCATACAGTACATCCCTGGTTTCTGATGTAAAGTTCGATGATTCATTAGTTGCATATAACACCCAGTGCACCATGAAATACGTGCCCTCCTTACTTCCCGTCACCAGTCTATGCCATTCCCCTNGATGTAAAGTTCGATGATTTATTAGTTGCGTATAACACCCAGTGCACCATGCAATACGTGCCCTCCTTACTTCCCATCACCAGTCTATGCCATTCCCCCACTCCCCTCCCCTCTGAGGCCCTCAGTTTGTCTCTCAGAGTCCATAGTCTCTCATGTTTCATTCCCCCTTCTGATTACCCCCCCTTTCTTTATCCCTTTCTTCCCCTACCAATCTTCCTAGTCCTTATGTTCCATAGATGAGAGAAACCATATGATAATGGTCTTTCTCTGCTTGACTTATTTCACTTGGCATTATCCTTATGTTCCATAGATGAGAGAAACCATATGATAATGGTCTTTCTCTGCTTGACTTATTTCACTTGGCATTATCTCCTCCAGTGCCGTCCATGTTGCAGCAAATGTTGAGAACTCATTCTTTCTGATAG
>NC_048219.1:179644947-179651973 GCF_002007445.2 Ailuropoda melanoleuca
GCAATGGCTGGGTCATAGGGTAGCTCAATTTTTAACTTTTTAAGGGACCTCCACACTGTTTTCCAGAGTGGCTGTACCAACTTGCATTCCCACCAACAATGTAGGAGTTAAGATCCTGTTTTAACACTGCAGCAGCACATCCAACCCATTTACTTGAGGTAGTCACTTGTATACTTCATTGAATGTTCTCAGCTTTAGTCCTGGCCTCTCTCACTAAATATTTCTTTTCCTTCTTCTTTTATTTTTTAAGATTTTATTTATTTGAGAGAGAGAGAAAAAAAAAAAACACAAGTGGGAGGAGGGGCAGAGGGAGAAGCAGACTCCCCCCTGAGCAGGGAGCCTGATGCAAGGCTCAATCCCAGGACCCTAGGATAATGACCTGAGCCCAAGGCAGAGGCTTAACTAACTGAGCCACCCAGGCGCCCCTCTCACTAAATAATTCTTAATGGAATTAAAGACAACTCTTCAGTGTCCCCACACAAACTCCTTCATAGGCCTCCACGCTCCAGAAAAAACAATTGCCAACAAAGAGTGAATGACCAAATGACAAGGTGGGTGATATTGTATGAGTCAGAACAAACAAAGCTCTTGCCCAAAGGGCATTTTGAGTCCACTAGCTCTGATGCCTCTACACTCACTTCCTTTAAACACCACCCGTTTTATAGAATGTGTCAGTCTGCATAAATCCCACCAGTTCTGAGTCTTCATTTCCCAGCCAGGCCAGAACAGTGGGTGTTAATTATTACATTTATTACTTCCTGTATGTCCTCACTTTGATAGATGTTTTCAAATACATCAGCTCATATAATGCATTAGTATAAATATGAAATATTAGCCCCATTCCACTGATATGAAAACTGAGCCCAAACCTTGGGAATTCTGTATTTCTGATCAGAGCCACTAATCAGAATGCAAAAGACAGTGCAAAATCTGGCTTCTTTTCCACCAGGACTAGGGGGTGTTAACAGGTATGTCTCAGTGGGTCACCAACCTATTTGACCTGAGTGCCCTTATGGTTTTAGAAGGAACGTTCTACATTATTGTGGTTCCCTGAGCAGGTCGCACAGCATTTCTCTCCTCCAACAAGCTGATGTCACTTCTTTGGGTGATGCTTTGTGGTATATGATAGGACTGTATCACGTATCTTTTAGGTGTCTATTATTTCACTACGTAAGTCTTAGACTAAGAGGAATTTCAGGGGTCATTTAATAAAATAATAGTATGCATTGAATCTTTGTGGTTTGATAAGACTTCATTATTTCTAAGCACTTTTACAACATTAGAACATTTGATCTTCAACACTCTTAGAAATGGTTACTACCAAAGATTTTTTTTAAAAAAGATTTTATTTATTTATTTGAGGGAAGGTGAATGAGAGAGAGGACACAAAAGGGGGGAGGGTCAGAGGGAGAAGCAGACTCCCCACTGAGCAGGAAGCCTGATGGAGGATCATGACCTGAGCCAGAGTCAGACGCTTAACCCCCCCACCAAAGATTTTTGTTAGGATTCAATGGGAAAATGTACGAGCACATAGCATGAGCCTTAAATGTAATATATGCTTCATAAATATCACCTACTATTACTGTTAACTCTGAAAGTGGTAGGCAGTGTGGTCCATTTCTTACCAACTCTCAATGATCTTCAGAGGATGGAGAATCCAGAGTTTCTTGACCACTTCCTTACCCCTCACTCTGTCCATCTCATATTTGCTTATATTGCTTGCTTGCTTCCAGTTGATAAGTAAGACCCATGCTGTTATTCATCAGCATTCCCTAGTAAGACCTGTGCTGTATTAGAATGAGAAAGCTGTCTCCAGCCCTGGAAATTGGGAAGGTCCAGTGTTGTCACAGTTGACAGAACTGAGAAGTGGATAATAGAATACTGGTCCATCAGCTTTGGAATGTTCATTCAGCAGCTTTATAAAGTTGAATCACATTAGGCAGTGGGGTTGTCTGCTGGAACAGGCTCTCAACTGAGAACCAGGAGTTTAAGTCTTCATTTTCATGTACGGAGCCAACGAAGATTGGAATCAGGCTGTTAGCCTTCCCCGCGTGAGTTCTTGCCTCTTCAAAATCACCTGCTTCTGCTTCATTCACATACCTTAGAAAGATCCAGTACATGGAGTTGGAACCGTTTTCGGGGGTATGGGCTTAAGACACTTATTCCCAGTTAGTTTAAATCCTTAGCAAGTCACAGGGTGAACAAGATCGTGGATTAACTTTGGCTGTTAAACCCAAAAGAAGGTCAAGAATGTACTGGGAGCACAGGCTTGGAAGGCATTTGCTGCTAATATCCCTAGACAGTTGGGCATTGATCAGGCAGGCTCTCCATCCTAAACACCACCAAGTCCAGTGGCCCCCAGCCTTTGAGGACCCAGGGCACATAGTAACAGACTTTCCTCAGGGTCTTCCCTCCTCCCATCCTCCTGATGGGATTCCAGGATGAACTCAACTGCAAAATGGGTCATCTGAGTCCAGAATGGAGATGATGGCTATTATGGCAGGGCGTTGGGACCCAATCCAACATAAATGTGTGGTGAGATAATTACTGAAATGAGACTTGATTTACACCAAGACTGTTTGCCTGTAGGTGTGGATGTGAGGTTACTTCTTCATCCCAGGAAGTCAGAGCTTTACTGTTCACAAATCAAGATTGCTGCTAGGGAAATCCTGAGATAAGAGCCCAAAGCTAGTTCGGTATTTGGAGTTAGACGTGTATACAGCCTACAGGCAAATGATCCACTTCTCTATAGAGCAGGAGCACTGAGAGGAGGAACAACATGCTAATGTTTCTCTCTCCCCCACACATACACATGCAGACACGTACGTACCTCTCACCAAATCAAAGGGAATGTTAATATAAGAAACAAATACTAGTTTAGAGACCCCGGGGGGAGGGAGGGGAGGACTGAGGCTAAATGAGATGGATGAGCCTAAAGGAGAACGTGGTCATTTTCCTGACTCACTACCAAAGGCCCGTCCCGCCACCTGCGACATGACCGAGGACACGCAGTGGAGTGAGTGCGATCGTATGCATGGTGTTGAGCTGAATTGTGCCCTGGCCCCAATTTCATGTGTAGAAGTCCTGACCTTCAATACCCCACTAGGTGACCTCACTTGGAGCAGAGGGTCTTTACAGAGGCAATCAAGGTAAAGTGAGGTCCTTGGGGTGGACCCTACTCCAGTATGACTGGCACCCTTATAAAAAGAGGAAATTTGGACAGAGGAGCTCATATAGAGGAAAGACAGTGTGAAGAGACATGGAAAGACGATGTCGTCTACAAGCTAGGGAGAGAGGCTTGGAGCAGATTCTGCCCTCATGGCCTTCAGAAGGAACCACTCTTGCAGAGACCTTGATCTTGGAATTCTGGCCTACAGAACCGTGAGACCAACAATTTCTATTGTTTAAGCTACTCAGTCCGTGGTACTATGGTTTGGGCAGCCGTAGCTTAGATGGAAGTGGAAGTATCTTCCTAGCCTGCAGAAGCCAAGGTTCCTGGGAATTTAAAACATGGACACTCGCTTTATTCCGGTCTGAAGCAGAAGCTGCAAACACCAGAGCCTTTATTTGGTGAACAGGCCTCCACGACCAAGTTGAGCAGCATCGGTGCGGAAGGTTTCAAGACTTCCTCTTCAAGTTCTTTCACCAATTTGCACTTCTCTCAACCAGGAACATAAGTGAATAATGGCATGCATACCACTGAAAGCTCTTACTCTTTCACCATAGACCTGTCATATGTTCACCTCATACAGATGTTTGACCTTTATTTTCTGACCAATTATGAACTCCCAACCAAAGTTCTCAACACAAAGAAATTTAGTGGTTCTCTGACCCCATCCTTTCATGAGATAGGTGAGGAAACAGGGACCCAGAGAGTAGAATCACCGAGCACAAAACCTACTCGGCTGGTTAAGAGATCCTGGCCAGATGTCTTAATACAAGGTTTAATCCTATTCACCACATTGGTTTTCCTTCATGGAAACAATTTTTAGTCTGGGAAATCTAATGAAATTTCCTCTGACTCTATATGGAGGTCCCTTCATTTACATTATCACCTCTTTGGTGGTTAAGGGAAAAGATGTCTTGCCCTAGATTGAAGAACTTTGAGGTCATCTAACTCCTCTACAATATTTATGTCAAGTGGTTTGCCAGTCTCTGATTAAACATTTTCAAAGACGAGAAACTTGCTATTTCTTTTCAGACAGCTCTAATGATGAAAGATTCCTTAAAACTGAACCAAAAACATTCCAGGTTCTAGAGGTCAAGGACTTTTTTTTTTTTTTAAGTCACTTAGCTTGAACTGATGCCCAGGGCTTTTGGTCTGCCAAAGTCTCTGTGACAATTACAATGGTGACATTGGTTCAGATGACACTTCCTTTCTCCTGGAGATCACACCAAAGCAGAACTCCCTTCAGGGTGGTGGGGCTTGGTGCCCAGCTCATAGGACACTAAAAATGCCCAGTCTTTTGAACAGTAAGATTTAAAAAGAGTGACAATGAGTAGTGATTCCAATTTCAAAGAATCCATAAAGCATCTAAGTTGAAAGGCTGGGATTCTACCACAAAGAGAAGCATAAACTTATTTGTGAGAAGCAAGTAAGGTGGCCCTTAGGTCATAGTCATGGCCTGCTCAGGTCGGTTCATCCTGCATGCAGGAAGCTGCCTCTGCTCCTGGCCACTAGCCCATGAGTGAGTGTCATAGTAGAAGAGGAAGTGCAAGGCAGGACAATGGACCAAATGACCTTTTATAACTCTTCCACCCAGAGGATTCATTATGGATACTATTCTCCCCATCCTTAACAAATAACCATTGGTGGCCATGCATAGATGAGGTCCTAAGTACTTCAAGGGTACCTAGCTGGAAGTCAGGACATCTGGTTTTGAAGTCCCAGCTTTGTGAGCTTGGATGGATCTGTAAATTTCCATGGACATTGTATTCCTCATTGGCATAAATGAAAATGCCAAAGTTAGAAGGATAATTGAGCTCAAAGAACTCAGAATTCTATAGGGCTGCATGTCTGAAGATATCCACTTTCACCCACTTCAGCCCTTTCCTAGTCAGGGCAACTTCTGGTAGATGAGTTAGAGGAACTGGGTTGCAATAAAAGGTCTTCACTAGGCAAAACTAATTTGAGCTGTTACTATTAACTATAAATAACTGCCACCATATATTGAGTGATTACTAAAATGCCAAGCATGCTTATCTTATTTAAACCTCTGAAGTTTCTGTGAAGTAAGTAGCAATTGCCATTCCAGTGAGAAAACCAAGGTTTAAAGGAGCTAAGTAACTTTCCCACAATTACTAGCTTGTAAGTGTGGAGCCAGAATTATCATCTAGGCAGTGTGACTTCAAAGCCAAGTTGCTTAAACTTTATAGCACACTTGTGCCATGTTGAAAAAAAAAACAAAACTAAACACACACACATACATACATACATATATATATGTATGTATTTGAGTATATCTATAAAATCCACATATACACATCCTTAAAAGCTGAGAGAAATAATAATGTATTTACAAATAAATTGTGTATATCTATATATATATACATATATGATCTTATATGATATATATAATCTTCCTGTTCAGCAAGAACTTGCTTTGTGGAATGAAGACCCCATCTCATTGCTTACCACTGTTGGAAGTCATTCATTCCAAGCATAGATTCTAGAACTAAGAAAAAGAGGATATATGAGGTCAAGGTGACCTTTAAGTAATAAATAATGAGCACATCAGATGCCTTCACATTCTCAAAAATACTATTTTAGGCCAGTTTTGATACTTACAATATTCTAGCACAGTGTGCTTCTCAGTAAGTACTTTATCCTTAAACTTACAAATATTTTAAAAATATAGAGAATAATAAAAAAGAAAGTCAAGTACCATGAACACACCACCCAGATACCGCTTTTGACATTTTCAAAAATAAAAATAATGCATGAGCATGATTTAAAAGTATAAACATGACAGAAGGTTTTCCAACTCCCATGTCATCTTCTGACCCTCTCTGCAAAGACAATGGCCATTAATCAATTTTTTTAATTATTTGGTTTTATACTATTTGCATATGACATGATACTATACAGAGAACACCCTCACACACACAAAATCTATTAGAGGTAATAAATGAACTCAGTAAGGTTGCAGGATGCAAAATTAATACCCAGAAATTAGTAGTGTATAGATGCTAATAATGAAATAGAAGAAAGAGAAATTAAGAAAACAATTCCATTTACAATTGCACCGAAAAGAAAGGAAAAAACTTAACCAAGGAGTCGAAAGATCTGTACTCTGAAAACTGTAAGACATTGATGAAAGAAATTGAAGACAACATAAACAAATGGAAAAATATACCATGCTCATGGATCAGAAGAATTAATATTGTTAAAATGTCCATACTACCCACAGCAATATACAGATTCAATGCCATCTCTATCAAAATACCAACATTTTTCACAAAACTAGAACAAATAATACTAAAAATTCTATGGAACCACAAAAGACTCCAAATAGCATTAACCAATTTTTAAAAAATCTTTTACACAAAGGGGTACTTCTACTTCTTCACACTAAGCCACATCTTCCTTTCTCATTAGTATGTATCTTGGAGACCTAAGACCACTGCCGCACATCTAGATCTGACCCAATGGTTTTAATGGGGAATTAATACTAAAATTAATAAATCAGCAATAACAACAACTCATATTTATTAAGCANCGGAAACAATTTTTAGTCTGGGAAATCTAATGAAATTTCCTCTGACTCTATATGGAGTTCCCTTCATTTACATTATCACCTCTTTGGTGGTTAAGGGAAAAGATGTCTTGCCCTAGATTGAAGAACTTTGAGGTCATCTAACTCCTCTACAATATTTATGTCAAGTGGTTTGCCAGTCTCTGATTAAACATTTTCAAAGACGAGAAACTTGCTATTTCTTTTCAGACAGCTCTAATGATGAAAGATTCCTTAAAACTGAACCAAAAACATTCCAGGTTCTAGAGGTCAAGGACTTTTTTTTTTTTTT
>NC_048219.1:179652057-179720409 GCF_002007445.2 Ailuropoda melanoleuca
TCATTCATTCCAAGCATAGATTCTAGAACTAAGAAAAAGAGGATATATGAGGTCAAGGTGACCTTTAAGTAATAAATAATGAGCACATCAGATGCCTTCACATTCTCAAAAATACTATTTTAGGCCAGTTTTGATACTTACAATATTCTAGCACAGTGTGCTTCTCAGTAAGTACTTTATCCTTAAACTTACAAATATTTAAAAATATAGAGAATAATAAAAAAGAAAGTCAAGTACCATGAACACACCACCCAGATACCGCTTTTGACATTTTCAAAAATAAAAATAATGCATGAGCATNATGGATACTATTCTCCCCATCCTTAACAAATAACCATTGGTGGCCATGCATAGATGAGGTCCTAAGTACTTCAAGGGTACCTAGCTGGAAGTCAGGACATCTGGTTTTGAAGTCCCAGCTTTGTGAGCTTGGATGGATCTGTAAATTTCCATGGACATTGTATTCCTCATTGGCATAAATGAAAATGCCAAAGTTAGAAGGATAATTGAGCTCAAAGAACTCAGAATTCTATAGGGCTGCATGTCTGAAGATATCCACTTTCACCCACTTCAGCCCTTTCCCAGTCAGGGCAACGTCTGGTAGAGGAGTTAGAGGAACTGGGTTGCAATAAAAGGTCTTCACTAGGCAAAACTAATTTGAGCTGTTACTATTAACTATAAATAACTGCCACCATATATTGAGTGATTACTAAAATGCCAAGCATGCTTATTTTATTTAAACCTCTGAAGTTTCTGTGAAGTAAGTAGCAATTGCCATTCCAGTGAGAAAACCAAGGTTTAAAGGAGCTAAGTAACTTTCCCACAATTACTAGCTTGTAAGTGTGGAGCCAGAATTATCATCTAGGCAGTGTGACTTCAAAGCCAAGTTGCTTAAACTTTATAGCACACTTGTGCCATGTTGAAAAAAAACAAAACAAAACTAAACACACACACATACATACATACATATATATATGTATGTATTTGAGTATATCTATAAAATCCACATATACACATCCTTAAAAGCTGAGAGAAATAATAATGTATTTACAAATAAATTGTGTATATCTATATATATATACATATATGATCTTATATGATATATATAATCTTCCTGTTCAGCAAGAACTTGCTTTGTGGAATGAAGACCCCATCTCATTGCTTACCACTGTTGGAAGTCATTCATTCCAAGCATAGATTCTAGAACTAAGAAAAAGAGGATATATGAGGTCAAGGTGACCTTTAAGTAATAAATAATGAGCACATCAGATGCCTTCACATTCTCAAAAATACTATTTTAGGCCAGTTTTGATACTTACAATATTCTAGCACAGTGTGCTTCTCAGTAAGTACTTTATCCTTAAACTTACAAATATTTTAAAAATATAGAGAATAATAAAAAAGAAAGTCAAGTACCATGAACACACCACCCAGATACCGCTTTTGACATTTTCAAAAATAAAAATAATGCATGAGCATGATTTAAAAGTATAAACATGACAGAAGGTTTTCCAACTCCCATGTCATCTTCTGACCCTCTCTGCAAAGACAATGGCCATTAATCAATTTTTTTAATTATTTGGTTTTATACTATTTGCATATGACATGATACTATACAGAGAACACCCTCACACACACAAAATCTATTAGAGGTAATAAATGAACTCAGTAAGGTTGCAGGATGCAAAATTAATACCCAGAAATTAGTAGTGTATAGATGCTAATAATGAAATAGAAGAAAGAGAAATTAAGAAAACAATTCCATTTACAATTGCACCGAAAAGAAAGGAAAAAACTTAACCAAGGAGTCGAAAGATCTGTACTCTGAAAACTGTAAGACATTGATGAAAGAAATTGAAGACAACATAAACAAATGGAAAAATATACCATGCTCATGGATCAGAAGAATTAATATTGTTAAAATGTCCATACTACCCACAGCAATATACAGATTCAATGCCATCTCTATCAAAATACCAACATTTTTCACAAAACTAGAACAAATAATACTAAAAATTCTATGGAACCACAAAAGACTCCAAATAGCATTAACCAATTTTTAAAAAATCTTTTACACAAAGGGGTACTTCTACTTCTTCACACTAAGCCACATCTTCCTTTCTCATTAGTATGTATCTTGGAGACCTAAGACCACTGCCGCACATCTAGATCTGACCCAATGGGTTTTAATGGGGAATTAATACTAAAATTAATAAATCAGCAATAACAACAACTCATATTTATTAAGCATTTATGATGTGTCACTCACTGTTCTAAGCACTGTCTATGTGTTTATTCATTCAATTCTCCCCAAAACCACGTGAAGTGTCTTGTTGAGTATCTTCCATTTGCCCAACCCCCTCCCCAATCCTCTCTATGCTCTGATGGGTGCACCAAAGGCCAGATCTGTAGATAAGGCATCAAGGGCTCCTTTGCTTCTGGCTTCCATTTGAATACAGCTACTAGGTGGCACCAGAAGAGATAGGAGGGAGAGTGAAGACAGAAGTCGTGTATTTAGTCCCCTAGTAGTTGGTGTCCCCTGATGATCACCTGGTGTTGCTCCATTCTTGGAGTACAAGCCACAGCACCTGTCAGGTGGCCTTCACCGCAGAGTTCTCTGTGCATTTCAGAGGCTGCCCCCTTCTCTCACTAATTCAGGGCTGTGGAGTCTCCATGGCTCTCCACTTTGGCCAGCCCTACATTGTCCCTTACAGCTTCCCTTACCCTCTCTACACTTTTGGAAACAGTTCTTTCTATTAAACTCTCTTTAAACTACTCAGTTGAATACCCAGCTTGTTTCTTGCTGAGACTCTGATACAAACATGTGCCCTTGTCCCCATTGTACTACTGAGAAAACTGAGGCAAAAGAAGTAAGTACCTGTGCAAGGTACACAGCCAGTAAGTGCTAGGATCAGGATTCAGGGAATGAATTGGTTCCCCAGAGATTGTGCTCTCGCACTCTCTACAGATAAAAGGACACATCTAAACATATATTCCCCTGACATTCCAGAGCTTTCCAGGGTTTTGCTAATATGAATGGTGTTCCTATTAATATCCTTATATGCCAACCTTGGCAAACATATGGAATTATATCTATAGGATACATTCCTAGTGATGCCAAGTCAAAAAGTATGTATAATTTTTAATTTGAGGTAATATTGTCCAATTGCTGCACTATTTAATCAAATTAAATGCATTCATACTATGACCCAGTAATTTTACTTGATATAGATTCAGATGTGGATGTATATGTAGAGATAATATTATAGAGATGACAGAGATAGAGAAGAGAAAGATACATTGGAGAAATCCTCCTATATGTCTATAAAGGGATATATTCATGTACATATTCATTGCAGCTTTTTTTTTTCTATTTTGGCCAAGGTGAGGAGTTGGAGGCAAGCGGGGAGTCCAAAACTGGGGTATTGTTAGGTAAAACATGGTAGAAGCTCACTATGGAGAGAAAGGGAATGAATGAATGAATCAAGGGAGGGAGGAGGCAGGAGGTGAAGAAAACTATTGGCAGATTTCCTTCCACAAAGGTATTAGCATTGGTGTTCCTACCTACAATATAAGACAGTGGCCATTATTTTCCATACCGTTTCCAGCAGTAGATGCTATTGAACTTTAAAAACATTTTTTCCCAAGCTAACGGAGAGTATCAAATTTTTTCCAGTCTGATGATTTGGCTTGCATTTTTCCATTATGAGTGAGGATGAGTTATTCATATCTTTTCCTGTAACTCAGGATGCTAGATACATTGTTGGAAATATCCTTGTCTCTTTGGGGGGTTGGCAGATCCAGCAGGGCAGAGTGTTAGGTCAACAGGTCTTCTGTCATCCACAAGCACAGGGACAGTGGCCACACAATCCAGAATAAAAATGAGTGTGGTTGCCATGGTCACCTTCACATGCTCTCTCCAGTTCTTTTTTTTTTTTTTTAAGATTTTATTTATTTATTCAACAGAGATAGAGACAGCCAGCGAGAGAGGGAACACAAGCAGGGGGAGTGGGAGAGGAAGAAGCAGGCTCATTGCAGAGAAGCCTGATGTGGGGCTCGATCCCACAACGCCGGGGATCACACCCTGAGCCGAAGGCAGACGCTTAACCTCTGCGCCACCCAGGCTCCCCTCTCCAGTTCTGAAGTCACCCGCTAACGACTGGTGACCCCATAACCTTTCCAAACCAGTAGCCCATCTGGGCTTGGTTGATAACCCCAGTTGCATGTTCAGAGCATTTCAAACACCTTCAAATTCACTGGCACTTAACGTATCAAAAAGCAGGTTTCTTTCTGCCCTGAGTTAATGTTGCAGGGCTGTTTCCATGAGCACTTTTTGTTTAGCTGGGCTTTTTTAAAACCTTCCTCTCCACCCCGCCTTCATTTTTTTTTCTTTTCTTTTCTTCTCTTGGAAGAAGTTGATCCTTTGCCAAAACTAAATGAAACTCTGGCTCCAAGTTCAACTCAGAATTTACTAGCTGATAAATTGGAAGTGGGGAGTGGGTTATGAAGGTGGGGGAAAGAATGGTGAGGGGGAGGGAGGTTTTCATTTGGGAGCAAGTTCAAACTTGGAATCAAGAGCTATTAAAGTGTCTGATTTGTGCTGAGTCATATGGAGGCGGGAGTCAGGGGATGATGCTGGCCACCTGCCAGCCACACGCACTGCCCAGGTTGATGAACGAGCCTCCGAAGGAACTACAGCGGGATTATAATTTCACCAGCATTTTAAATATATCATTAGAAGCCAAGTGCATGACTCTGAGCAAGCAATCAGCCTGGGCCTCTTGAGTTCATCTGCCTGACTGGTGCCTGAGCATCTGTCTTTCTTAGACCCCAGACTCTCATTCAGTTCTTCCCTAACTTCACCCACTGTTACCCTTCCTCCCACCCTCCTTTCCTTCCTCCAACAGAATAGTCTCTCATTTAACAAGGGATAAGGTGGAGACATAGAGAGGACCCCAAGCCTTGAAGAGCTTTGAGAGCACAAGCTTTCCTAAGAAAATGATGATGACGGTAATGATATTAACTCATCTAATATCCAAAGCAATCTTATAAAGTAGTTATCGATAAAGAACCAAAACACAGAGAACATAAGCAACTTCTGGCAAATTACAAAGCTAGCGAGTGCAGAGCTGGGATTTGAACCTAGGATGTATATGCCCTTAGCCACTACAACCTCTGCCCCTCTTTCAAGCACCTTTATCTCCGCTCAGAAGTACTCGCACTCTCCCAAAGGATATCTTTTCCCTCCTGTTTCTGAGCCTTGGCACTTGCTGTTCTCACGGTAGAGAAGGGCAAGCAAAGAGCAGATCATTCCAGGGTTTTTTGTTCCTTCCACACTATTTCCTTGCTCAGACTGTGCATTAAAGATCATCCAGACACTCAGTCACTCCCTTTTTTTCTCCCAACATTTTATTATGAAAAATATCAAACATACAGAAAAGTTGAAAAAATGGTACAGTGATTCCCCCTGTTCGTACCCACCATCTAGATTCTACAGTTACGATTGTGTTATATTTGTTTCCGTCTCTCCAGACCGTTATCCATCTACCTGATCCATCTGATTTTTTTGATGTGCTCCAGACAGCTGTAGATATTGCTACGTTATGCCTGAAAACTTTTCTGTGTGCCCTTCTTTTTTTCTTTATGCAAAGTAAGAATTGTAGCTACCAATTACCGAGTGCTTCCTCTGCCAAGCATGGTGTCCGGCACCTTCCATGCATTTCATGATTTGATTCTGATAGTAATCCTGTGTGGTGGGGTGCAATGACCACCCTGATTGTACAGGGAAGAAACACTGAAGCACAGAGAACAAGGACTACAGCCAACAATTACTTAGTGCTTCCTATGGGCCATGCATGATGCCAAGGGCTTTCCATGAATTATCTCCTTTAATCCTGACAGCAACCCTACAGGGTAAGCATTATAACATGAATAAACTGACTGACACTTGGAGAGTCAAGTCCTGCAGCCTAATAGGCATTGGGACCTGGTTTGAATTGAGGAAGTCTGACTCCACTCCCTGCCATTTGCCCTCATCCCCATTGTCATATCTTTTCATTATTGTGTTTTAATTTTTTGCCTCCACTTATGTTTCCCATCAGACCATGGCCTCTCATGGGCAAGAGTCATGTTTTAGTATTCTTATTCCCACACCCCCAGTCAAATACAAGTAAGCACGTCATAAATGTTTCCTGAATGGATTCATAAACAATGAATAGTCATAATTGAAAGCTCTGTGTCTTAGAACCAGTGCAGTAAAACAGTGCTAAGTTTATGACCATTCTAGAAAAAAATGATGGGGAGCTTGAAAGCTGATGTCAGATGCCACCGCTGGTACCCTGGGGCTTGCTTTATAACAATAGGACCTGCAACTCATCAAAGACAACCCATTTCATGCAGGGTGGGTGACCTGAAGGATGAGTGGGCAGCCTGGAGGACCAGAATGATCTTGCCAGCTCAGGCTGGAGCACACATTGTGCCCTTTGGTTCACAAGGCATCTTTTATGTGTGTCTTCATGACAGATACCAGGCGAAAGGCTGGGGAGGGCACAAAGGTAAAACATGCAAGGACCACTCAAGAATCCCACTCTAAACCAGGCATGGAAAAGGCAAGAACATTCATCACTGGAACAAAGCTGTGATTGGGCACTTCCTGAGAAAAAGACAAACTTAGTTTTAAAGGACTTCCAAGGAAGGACACATCAGATTCTGGTGTCAGAGAAGACTCCAGGGTAGCTTGGTCAAGAAATGTTGTCATGTGGGTTGGGCACAATTATCAGCAAGAAAGAACATGGCGGAACCAAGAAAGTGAGGGTGGGGCTATTTGTTCCATGATGCTCAATGTCCACAATAGCCAAATCATGGAAGGAGCCAAGATGCCCTTCAACAGATGACTGGATTAAGAAGCTGTGGTCCATATATACAATGGAATATTACTCAGCTATCAGAAAGAACGAATTCTCAACATTTGCTGCAACATGGACGGCACTGGAGGAGATAATGCTAAGTGAAATAAGTCAAGCAGAGAAAGACAATTATCATATGATTTCTCTCATCTATGGAACATAAGAACTAGGAGGATCGGTAGGGGAAGAAAGGGATAAAGAAAAGGGGGGTAATCAGAAGGGGGAATGAAACATGAGAGACTATGGACTNGTTTTCATTTGGGAGCAAGTTCAAACTTGGAATCAAGAGCTATTAAAGTGTCTGATTTGTGCTGAGTCATATGGAGGCGGGAGTCAGGGGATGATGCTGGCCACCTGCCAGCCACACGCACTGCCCAGGTTGATGAACGAGCCTCCGAAGGAACTACAGCGGGATTATAATTTCACCAGCATTTTAAATATATCATTAGAAGCCAAGTGCATGACTCTGAGCAAGCAATCAGCCTGGGCCTCTTGAGTTCATCTGCCTGACTGGTGCCTGAGCATGTCTTTCTTAGACCCCAGACTCTCATTCAGTTCTTCCCCTAACTTCACCCACTGTTACCCTTCCTCCCACCCTCCTTTCCTTCCTCCAACAGAATAGTCTCTCATTTGACAAGGGATAAGGTGGAGACATAGAGAGGACCCCAAGCCTTGAAGAGCTTTGAGAGCACAAGCTTTCCTAAGAAAATGATGATGACGGTAATGATATTAACTCATCTAATATCCAAAGCAATCTTATAAAGTAGTTATCTCTATCGATAAAGAACCAAAACACAGAGAACATAAGCAACTTCTGGCAAATTACAAAGCTAGCAAGTGCAGAGCTGGGATTTGAACCTAGGATGTATATGCCCTTAGCCACTACAACCTCTGCCCCTCTTTCAAGCACCTTCATCTCCGCTCAGAAGTACTCGCACTCTCCCAAAGGATATCTTTTCCCTCCTGTTTCTGAGCCTTGGCACTTGCTGTTCTCACGGTAGAGAAGGGCAAGCAAAGAGCAGATCATTCCAGGGTTTTTTGTTCCTTCCACACTATTTCCTTGCTCAGACTGTGCATTAAAGATCATCCAGACACTCAGTCACTCCCTTTTTTTCTCCCAACATTTTATTATGAAAAATATCAAACATACAGAAAAGTTGAAAAAATGGTACAGTGATTCCCCCTGTTCGTACCCACCATCTAGATTCTACAGTTACGATTGTGTTATATTTGTTTCCGTCTCTCCAGACCGTTATCCATCTACCTGATCCATCTGATTTTTTTGATGTGCTCCAGACAGCTGTAGATATTGCTACGTTATGCCTGAAAACTTTTCTGTGTGCCCTTCTTTTTTTCTTTATGCAAAGTAAGAATTGTAGCTACCAATTACCGAGTGCTTCCTCTGCCAAGCATGGTGTCCGGCACCTTCCATGCATTTCATGATTTGATTCTGATAGTAATCCTGTGTGGTGGGGTGCAATGACCACCCTGATTGTACAGGGAAGAAACACTGAAGCACAGAGAACAAGGACTACAGCCAACAATTACTTAGTGCTTCCTATGGGCCATGCATGATGCCAAGGGCTTTCCATGAATTATCTCCTTTAATCCTGACAGCAACCCTACAGGGTAAGCATTATAACATGAATAAACTGACTGACACTTGGAGAGTCAAGTCCTGCAGCCTAATAGGCATTGGGACCTGGTTTGAATTGAGGAAGTCTGACTCCACTCCCTGCCATTTGCCCTCATCCCCATTGTCATATCTTTTCATTATTGTGTTTTAATTTTTTGCCTCCACTTATGTTTCCCATCAGACCATGGCCTCTCATGGGCAAGAGTCATGTTTTAGTATTCTTATTCCCACACCCCCAGTCAAATACAAGTAAGCACGTCATAAATGTTTCCTGAATGGATTCATAAACAATGAATAGTCATAATTGAAAGCTCTGTGTCTTAGAACCAGTGCAGTAAAACAGTGCTAAGTTTATGACCNGCTCAGACTGTGCATTAAAGATCATCCAGACACTCAGTCACTCCCTTTTTTTCTCCCAACATTTTATTATGAAAAATATCAAACATACAGAAAAGTTGAAAAAATGGTACAGTGATTCCCCCTGTTCGTACCCACCATCTAGATTCTACAGTTACGATTGTGTTATATTTGTTTCCGTCTCTCCAGACCGTTATCCATCTACCTGATCCATCTGATTTTTTTGATGTGCTCCAGACAGCTGTAGATATTGCTACGTTATGCCTGAAAACTTTTCTGTGTGCCCTTCTTTTTTTCTTTATGCAAAGTAAGAATTGTAGCTACCAATTACCGAGTGCTTCCTCTGCCAAGCATGGTGTCCGGCACCTNCCAAGAAAATTGAAAACAAAACCAGGAGGGCCACATTGCCCTGTGCAGGATGAGAAAACAGACAACACAAAGGCCAAACTCAATCATCGTGTACACGTATTACCAGGCAGAGTAACGCCATGGACGCGGTGGTTACCACAAACCCTCTCCCAGGTTGAAGTTCATGCAAGGTGCCCGCGGCAACAAGATGCGAAGGCTGTCCTGGCTGGTACTGAGATGCAATGAAAGGCAGAGGGTGGGAGGAGAAAAGCTGAAGAAGCATCTCAAATAGTGTGTCCCAGTCCAAGGATAGGCAATGCCATGTTCAAAGTTCTTTAGTTTGTATCATCTCATTTGATCCCTATAACAATAGATAGGAGAGTTGCTATTAGCCCCAATTTTTCAAGTGAGGAGACTGACAATTACTCAGCCATCAAAAAGAATGATTTCTCAACATTTGCTGCAACATGGATGGGACTGGAGGAGATAATGCTAAGTGAAATAAGTCAAGCAGAGAAAGACAATTATCATATGGTTTCACTCATTTATGGAACATAAGAAGTAGGAAGATCAGTAGGAGAAGAAAGGGAAGAAGAAAGGTGGGGTAAACAGAAGGGGGGAATGAACCATGAGAGACTATGGACTTTGAGAAACAAACTGATGGTTTCAGAGGGGAGGGGGCGGGGGTATGGGGTAGCCCAATGACGGCTATTAAGGAGGGCACATGTTGCAATGAGCACTGGGTCTTATACACTTGACAAGAGCACTGATATTGCAAGTTGTCCNGAACTGGGGATGTACTGTATGGTGACTAACATAATAAAAAAATAAACAAAATAAAATAAAAAATTAAATTAAAAAAAAAAAGCCTGATGAATCACCCAGGATCACATGGCCTGGGAGAGACAGAGCCATTGACTCTAGACCCAGTGTCCTCAGTATGAAATCTCAGTAATGGGACAAGGAGATGGCAGTTTTAGAAATGAAGGTGTCATGGCACAGAGATAACAATTCCTTTTTTCTAAATCAGAGTACTTTGCAATCAGTCTAAGTCTTATTAACTGTCTTTACTGGGATGATTGAGGGAAATGATCCAAGAATTTGAAAAGTTAGTCAAGCCTGACATGGGGCAAAACTAGCCCCCCTCAAATGGAGTTTACTTAAGACCATCTTCTGCTATAGCTTTGTAGTTACAAGGACAGGCTCTGGAACCAAACTGCCTGGGTTTGAATCCCAGCTTACTGGCTATGTGATCGTAGGTACATGATTTAACCTTTCTGGGCCTCAGTTTCCTTATTTGCATAATAAAGATAACAATGCAGTTGTTGTTAGGATTAAATATTTCATATATTTTAAAAACCTATACTAGGGACTGGTACATAATAACTGTCTGATAAGAGTAGCTTGATTTGTCATTTGTATCCCATCTTACAACTTTTTGTTAGGTGCCACTAGATTTCAAAGGATGGAGGAGAACACGGGCAGTAACCTCTTCGAACTTAGCCACAGCAAGTTTTTCCAAGACACGTCTCTGAAGCTGAGGGAAACAAAGGCAAAAATGAACTATTGGGATTTGATCAAGATAAAGTTTCTTCACAGCAAAGGAAATAGTCAACAAAACTAAAAGGCAACCTACAGAATGGTAGAGATATTTGCAAATGACATTACAGATAAAGAGCTGGTATCCAAGATCTATAAAGAATTTATCAAACTCAACACCCAAAAACCAAATAATCCAGTCAAGAAATGAGCAGAAGACATGAACAGACACTTGTCCAAAGAAGACATAAGAACGGCTAACAGACACATGAAAAAATGTTCAACATCACTAGTCATCAGGGAAATACAAATCAAAACCACAATGAGATACCACCTTATGCCAGTTAGAATGGCCAAAATTAACAAGACAGGGAACAACAAATGTTGGCAAGGATGTGAAGAAAGCGAAACACTCTTACACGGCTGGTGGGAATGCAAGCTGGTATAGCCACTCTGGAAAACAGTGTGGAGGTTCCTTAAGACATTAAAAATAGAGCCACCCTATGACCCAGCAATTGCACTACNGAGAAAGTGAAACACTCTTAACACTGCTGGTGGGAATGCAAGCTGGTATAGCCATTCTGGAAAACAGTGTGGAGGTTCCTTAAGACATTAAAAATAGAGCCACCCTATGACCCAGCAATTGCACTACTGTAGCGCAAAGATACAGACGTAGTGAAAAGAAGGGGCACATGCACCCCAATGTTCATAGCAGCAACATCCACAATAGCCAAACTGTGGAAGGAGCCAAGATGTCCTTCAACAAATGAATGGATAAAGAAGATATGGATCTTATATACAATAGAATATTATTCTGCCATCAGAAAGGATGAATACCTACCATTTGCATCACCATGGATGGGACTCGAGGGTATTATGCTGAGTGAAATAAATCAAGCAGAGAAAGACAATTATCAAATGGTTTCACTCACATGTGGAATATGAGAAATAGTACAGAGGAACATAGGGGAAGACAGGGAAAACTGAACGGGAAGAAATCAGAGAGGGAGACAAACCATGAGAGACTCTGGACTCCAGGAAACAAATTGAGGGTTGTAGAATGAAGGGGGGTGGGGGGATGGAGTAATGGGATGATGGGCATTAAGNATGAAGGGGGGCGGGGGGATGGAGTAATGGGATGATGGGCATTAAGGAGGGCACATGATGTGATGAGCACTGGGTGTTATACACAAGTAATGAATCTCTGAACACTACATCAAAAACTAATGATGTACTATATGTTGGTTAATTGAACTTAAAAAAAAAAGATTTCAAAGGATGGAGACCTGTTCAGGATGACGTCAGAGGACTAGGGTTTATTATAAAGACATATGGCATGAAAGTCTAGGAAGCACCACAGCTGCATGGCCAGGCCTCCAAGATATAGAAAATCATTCTTCCCTCTCAGGCTATGGCACCATAAGTTGTCATATGACCAAACAGCGTTGTTCTGCTTGTCTCCAAAGGAAGAATCCTTGACCCTCTATTCCTCATTTTCTCTCATTTTCACATTTCCTTCCTCTGTCAGTTGCAGAAGGTTGAGTACATTGTACTTCTCAGGCCATTGCCTATTCTCTGTCCTCTTTCTTATTGATTTACTTTTATCCCCACTCCATCCTGTTCTTTTCTGCCCGCATCCCTTAGGCAACCACTCTCATTTGTGTCTAATGTAGATCTTTGGGCTTGTATCTGTTCTTGTGTAACAAGTACATTTTTTTAAATGTGTGTATTTTCAGTTTTAAAGAATCATACTTGGTCATATATCTTTCTTTTTTTTATTTTATTATATTATGTTAATCACCATACAGTACATCCCCAGATTCCGATGTAAAGTTNTCATACTTGGTCATATATCTTTCTTTTTTTTTATTTTATTATATTATGTTAATCACCATACAGTACATCCCCAGATTCCGATGTAAAGTTTGATGCTTCATTAGTTGCGTATAACACCCAGTGCACCATGCAATACGTGCCCTCCTTACTACCCATCACCAGTCTATCCCATTCCCCCACCCCCTCCCCTCTGAAGTCTTCAGTTTGTTAGGATGATCGGTAGGGGAAGAAAGGGATAAAGAAAAGGGGGGTAATCAGAAGGGGGAATGAAACATGAGAGACTATGGACTATATATCTTTCTTTTTTGACCCATCACTGTCTATGTGTTCATCCACGTTATTAAACATTCATGCAGGCCGTTCATTCTGTGTTGCTTAGTTCTCCATGATACATACCCGCCATGTGTTGCCTATCTAATCTCCACTGATGGATTTCCAGATTGCTGCCAACTTCCTGTCACCACAAACGACGACGCTATAATGAACATCCTCTAGCACGTCCCCTTACCGGCCTGTGTGAGATACTCTTGCGAAATATACATAGGTTCATTTCAGTTTGACTAAGTTGTTATCAGATTGCTCTGCAGAAAGGCTGCTCCCGGCAACACTCCCAACAGCAGTGCATAATCCTCTCCAAACCATTGGCATTCTGCAACTTTCTAACTGAATCCATGGCTTCTCAGTCATTCTCTATTTCTAGCATTCGTCTTCTTTCTGTCCTGGCCTCTGCCTTTATTTCCCACCCAGCACTGCACTGCATCTAAACTGTCCTCGGTTTTTTTCCCTCTAATTTCCCACAATCTTATTGTGGTTTCTTCTTACTCTTGGTTTCTATCACTTTCTGAAGCCATAGTGTTTCTTCTTGGCCTCTTCGTCTTTCTATTTCACCTTTCACGCTGATGTCCTTTATTCATGACTCAGTCTGGTGCACAACTGTTGGGTCCAGTTCTCCCCTCAGGCCACCTCTTATGACGGCCACTGGTTCAGACATCTCTCCCTGGTCCAATCAGATGTCTCCAGGGTGCTGAGGGTCACATGGTACAAACCCTGTTGACATCTAAGGAAGGGAATATCTGTTGCAGTTGCTTTCCACCGAAGAGGGTATGGATATGATGAGTATTCAGAGTTTCACAGACTGCTCAACATACACACTGATCTGATCTTTTATTAAGTTAACCAAAATGTACCAATTTTTATACAAGGGAGCTGTAAGTATTCAGGTAGGACATCAATCTCAATGGTTACTTTATATGTAGACACAGTGGAAAATAACCTCTGAGGTGCCCATTGTTTGCCATGGGTCTCTGTTTTCCTTCTCTTTATATTCTCTCCTCCAATCCATACACATGGTATTAGAGAAATGTTGTCTTAATACAAAGTCCATGTTATTCCTGCTGCCCGGGACATTCTTCCCTAACTTCCCTTGTCCTAACTAAAGCAACTCCATTCTTTTTTTTTTTTCATGATATGTTAGTGACCATACAGTACATCATTAGTTTTTGATGTAGCAACTCCATTCTTGAGAAGAATTAAATGCCACATTTCCAGGAAGATCTTCACTTACCTCTCCTCTGGAATAAATTCTCCTACTGGATGTCCCCAACCTTTTCCACTGTACACACCACACTCCATTATTGTTAAGTGTTGTTTTGCTCTACAAAATATGAGCAACCTGAGAACATGGATTGCATCTGTCCTATTTACTGATGCTTTTCCTTCTTCTTCTTCTTCTTCTCCTTCTTTTTCTCCTTCTTTTTGCCCAATGAAGTACTTTGTATCTAGTATGTGCTCAAAAATATTCAGTCTAATTTTGTTGAATGATAGAGCGCTGACATCTCCAAGAAACTGAGTTTAAATCCCACTCCAATTGTGAGGTCAAATCACAGTTCCTTTATTATCTCCCTCACAGAGTTTTTATATACAAACATGATTTTTTTAAGTTGTAAATATGACCAGGACATTGGTTGGGTAAAGATCATTAGACAACTTTATGTTTATTAAGAAAACTTTAAAGCCAATTACTTGAATAGGAGAATAAAATAGTACTCTGATCCTAACATAATTTCATGAAACAAAGATTACCATCAAAAGGGTGTCAGAGATGAAGGGACCCTGGAAATTGCCCTGTCTTAATACTTTGTTTCACCCAGAAAGACAATCAGCTGAGAAGCTATGTGACTTGCCGCATAGCTGTATACCAAGAGGGCTAAGAAAAAGCGTCTTCTAGTCCTGTCCCTCACATACCCTGAGGCATGTGCCCAATGTGGGAGGAAGCATTATCTAGCTACACTTGGTCTCTGAATGCTTCCAGAGGCCAAGTGGCCTCCTCTTTGGCTTTGGATTCCAGCTTCCCACAAGCCATTATTTCTTAGAATCATAGACTCATCAAATTTTCTAGTTTTTTTTTTTTTCTTGTCTCTGTGCCTCTCACTGACCCAGTTTTTCTCCCTGGCCCATGAAGGAATAGCAAAAAGATATATATATATATATATAGAGTCAGAGCTTTTACATGCTTTGATCCAATAGGCACCTTCCAGCCCCCATAGTCCCATTAGTTGGCTGTGGAGATATCTAGAGGATTCAGACTCTAGACCTCTGATTCCAAGTTGTTCCCCAACACACACAGGGCTTCCCAGTAGGAAGAATTACAGTATTTACATTTTTTTCTAGTTGCTAGAGGAATCAGAAGCAGTGGCAAAAAATAATCCTAATAAGGAGTCCTTTGTCCCCAGCTGTTATAAAACAGGATTTTTCACAAGTATTTACTGTCCCTGCAGAACGAAGCATTGAAGTGCAAAAGTCCACCCCAAGCATGCCCACTGCTTTTCTTTAGACCTTCCAAGAGACATACAAGCCTCCTATTTTTCAGGGCCCATCTGGCAGTAAATTGCAATCGACATTAATTTATGAAAACACATGACACCAGCCTACCCCACAACATTTTGAAATGGGAGAATTAGGCAGGAGCAATAAAGCAAGGGTAAAATGAAAACACTCATTCAGACCCCATAGCAGCCCTGGCAACGTCCCAAGCCACACAAGGACCCTGAGTCTCCCTATTCCAACAAATTTTGCTCTTTCAAAGTTACAGTTATTTGATCACAAGACGTGAAATTAGCTCTTTGTCACAGAGTATGGCAGGAAATTAAACACATCCAAAGCTCTTTCCATGGGATTGGAATCACTGCTCCATCTGCCACATACACATCACTGGTGATAACCACAGAGAAAAAAAAACATGGGTCATCAATACTGGCTGATGATGTAGCTGATGGGTTAATCCAGTCTCTCCAAGGCCTAGTGGACTTATTTTGTTCCTGGGATTATTGTCCAGGATTTTAGATGCAGAACTCTGATAGAGTCAAGAGGGTGATTCATGTTCATAGCAGCATTGTCCACAACAGCTAAATCATGGAAGGAGCCGAGATGCCCTTCAACAGATGATTGGATTAAGAAGATGTGATCCGTATATACAATGGAATATTACGCAGCTATCAGAAAGAACGAATTCTCAACATTTGCTGCAACATGGACGGCACTGGAGGAGATAATGCTAAGTGAAATAATTCAAGCAGAGAAAGACCATTATCATATGGTTTCTCTCATCTATGGAACATAAGAACTAGGAAGATAGGTAGGGGAAGAAAGGGATTAAAGAAAGGGGGGGTAATCAGAAGGGGGAATGAAGCATGAGAGACTATGGGCTCTGGGAAACAAACTGAGGGCTTCAGAGGGGAGGAGGGTGGGGGAATGGGATAGGCTGGTGATGGGTGGTAGGGAAGGCATGTATTGCATGGTGCACTGGGTGTTATACGCAACTAATGAATCATCGAACTTTACATCGGAAACCGGGGATGTACTGTATGGTGACTAACATAATATAATAAAAAAACATTAAAAAAAAAAGAGGGTGATTCATAGGCATGCAGAAGGAATGGATGAGATTTTGACCTCTTTAGCATGGCATCTTCATTTTCCACAATGAAGGAGGCATGATGTGAATATGCTGTTTCAATTTGAATGCCAAAGGAAAGATGTGAAGAGGAAGGTGTTGACAATGCATCTCTGACTCTAGATAAGGCAGCTGACCTCCCTGTTTTTCTGGATGCATGGATTTGATGCTTCTGAGTTTTTCAGACATGAGTACTAATGGAGGTAAGACACCCCCCCACACACACAAGAAACTTTGGAACTCTGGGAGACAATCAACTGGCATAGCTTTAAAAATCACTTTCATTTTAAAAGACTATATTTGGCATAAGCACCTTAGATGGAGGCTGAAATGGGGGTCTATATTCTCCTCCTCTAAGATCCACCCCATTGAGAGAAAAGATACACGGTTCAGACTGTTTATTTGAAGAAGAATGTACCCAATTAGTCTATAAAGTAAGACTCAGAGAAAACTGTTGGACAAAAAAACTTAAGCTTAATGGGGCTTTCTATCCCACCCACCCAAATCCTGGACTTAAGACCCACCTGTTTGGACAGCTGATCTATGGCCTTAGATCTGAGTTTGCCTGCTTAGCTTACTGCAAGGACTACAGGCCTGATTCCATGCTCCAGGACAGCTAGAAGACAGAGAAAGATGGATGTCCTTCCTTTCCCCTCCATACTGGGAGAACTTGCTCAGGGGAATTCACCACGTGGAATTTACCACAAGGAGAAGACCGAAAACTATGAGCCTGCAATTCTCCTGAGAGAACACAGAAACAATACCAAGTGTCAACTCTGTGTAACATTTAACACTGTCACTCCACCCACTATTAAATGTTGTTCAGTGAAGGTCAGTCCCTCACCAGTCAGCTTAGTTACTCCTCCTCCCTTGGGGAGGAGAAAATAAGCAGTTGGAGGGATAAGATTGAGAGCATTGTATTCCTTCTCTACAAGCCAAAGTACAAATGAGAAGAGAACAGTATAATTGTCCCTTCTCCCAGCTATCAGGAAGGACTTCCTGACCTAGGGGAATTGAAAAAACAAAAACATAATCTGAAAACAAACAAAAAAACCCAAACCTTTAGGAAGACCTTCCCCTAGAAATTTTAAAGACCAGGAGAGAACCCAACCATTCTGCTCTTGAGGAGAGAGACAGCCCAAGTGGCACAGAATTCTTCATTTTCCCTCTTGAAATAGTTCCATCCTGGGAACTGCATTCATGGTGCAGTATCTCTGACTGATCCCACCCTGCCATCTTCCTGATTGATCCTGAGGAATAGGCAAAAGTAATGCCCCTGCTTGTAAAACCCAAGTTCTCTATGTTCTACTGGAAAGTGAAGTGACGGTCTAAGGTACCTGTGGCATGGAGTCCAAAAGCGGAGTTTCCTCCATTAGGGGAAAGATAAAATGCTCTCTAGACTTTCTCAAGCCTGACATGGGAGAAATATTCAGGCTCTGAATCATTCACTTGAGGACAGCTGATGAAAGCTTGGGGAACAGAGAAGGAGAAAGCACAAGAAAAGATTTCCAGAGATAGAACAATTCTTCAGTGAGCCAGCTTGGAGAAAACAATTTAAGGAAGGCACGTCTTCAGCCTGTCTTTAACAGATGTGTACTAAATCACTGTGGTCCAGGAGCCAGCTGTGGCTGACTGAAGACCGTTTTCCATCACAGATCCCTTGTGGTGAAAAAGAATAAAGTTGAAAATGGATGGCACCCGATTGTATCCATGATTTATCATTTTAATCTTGTCACCAAGAATCAAAGAGCCCCATTCAGGGAGGCTAGAGCAAAGGAAAAGGCAAATAAATATATTTGATATGAATGAGTTATTTGAGGTCAATCTGGAAAGTTTCTTTAGAGCATAAAAAAATTAGAAAGAAAGAATAATAATCCAGTGATCACTCATGGCAAAGTTCCAGGATCAAGAATTTAATTTACTAAAGATGCAGAGCAGCACATTTTTAGGGCGGGGCCATACATCAACAACTTCATACGCGTAGAATTCCTGGGGTGGCACTCCTTCTCCAGGGACAATTTTACCCATTACCCTGACTCTAAGAAGAGCTATAGTCGGACCAAATACGGAAGTCCTCCGGTTTTATGGCTATTACCTTTTCCTGTACTTTGTAGTATCTGGAAGCAGCTTGTTTTCATCCTAGAACTTAGGACAAATTTTCTTTCACCTTTTGCCTCTTTTCAGATTCTTTCCTCCTCTTTCTTGCTTCAGAGATTTTGCATTTGCTGACCCTATGCCTACAATACTTTTGCTTCAACTCTACCTGCTTGATTCCTTCTCACTCTTCTGGTCTTGGATGGAATGTCACCTCCTCCAAAAAGTCTTCCCTTTTGGTCTCATCTAAAGTAAATACAATCCCCTATTATTTTTTTTATCCCATTGCTCTGTTTGTTTACAGTGTAATAATTAGCCAATTGTCACATTTTAATAATTAGCAGATTATCAAAGAGGAACTCAAAAGGGAAATTAAAACGTATTTTTAACTAAATTAAAAACAAAATTTGTGGTATGTCACTAAAGTAATGCTTAAGAGGAAATATATAGCACCAAATACCTATATTAGAAAAATAAAATGCCCTCTTTAATGCACTTGATGTAATGAGCACTGGGTGTTATATGCAACTGATGAATCACTGAACTCTACCTCTAAAACTAATAATACACTATATGTTAATTCATTGAATTTAAATAAAATAAAATTAGAAAAAGAAAGAAAAATAAAATCAAATCTCAAATTAGTTACTGCAGTCTCCACCTTAAGAAAATAGGATAAGAAGAATAAACCAGACTCAAAGTAAATTTTCAAAAGGAAATTATAAAGATCAAAGCAGAAATCAATGAGTTCTAATCAGGAAAGGATGCTCTATTTTGTCAAATGCTTTTTCTGCATCAAGTGAGAGGATTATATGGTTCTTGTCTTTTTTTTTTTTATTAATGTGCTCTATCATGTTGATTGATTTCCAAAATCAGAGAAAAAAGAGGACACAAATGACTAACATCAGTAATGAAAGGTGACATCACTATAGATTCCACAAGTATGAAGAGGGTAGGAGGAGAATATTATATACAACCTCATGCCAATAATTTGAGAACCTAAATGATATGGATAAAAAGACACAAACTACCAGAGCTCACTCAAGAAGAAATAGATCAGGAGAAGAAAGGGAACAAGAAAGGGGGGATAAACAGAAGGGGGAATGAACCATGAGAGACTATGGACTCTGGGAAACAAACTGAGGGCTTCAGAGGGGAGGGAGGTGGGGGATTGGGATAGGCCAGTGATGGGTAGTAAGGAGGGCACGTATTACATGGTGCAGTGGGTGTTATATGCAAGTAATGAATCATGGAACTTTACATCAAAAACTAGTGTTGTACTGTATGGTGACTAACATAAAAAAAAAAATTAAAAAAAAATTTAAAAAATTAAAAAAAATAGCACTCAAAAATAAAAAAAATAAAAATAAATAAAATTCCAGTATAAAAAAATTAAATAATTAAAAAATTAAAAAAAAAATTAAAAAAATAGCACTCAAAAATAAAAAAAAAATAAAAATAAATAAAATTCCAGTATAAAAAAATTTAAAAAAGTAAAAAATAAAAATATAGGTTAAAATATTCAAAAATAAAAAACTTTTTGAAGTTCAAAAAAAACACCTTTGTTTTCTAGCAGCTGAAAAAAAAAAAAGAAGAAATAGATCACATTAACATGGGTAGCCCAGTATCTAAGAAAGAAATAAAGAAATTGAATTTGTAGTTAAAAATCCTCCCAAAAGAAAACTCCAGGTTTAGCCTTCATTAATGAATTATATTTTAGGCTGAAGTAACTATATAAACAATCCCAAAAAGTTTAAAAAAAAAAAAAGAGAGGATATCTGGGCTCCTGGGTGGCTCAATGGGTTAAACATCTGCCTTGGGCTCAGGTCAGGATCCCTGTTCAGGGGGGAGCCTCTCTCTTCTTCTTCCTCTTTCTCCCACTCCCCTCCTCCCACTTAGGTGCTCTCTCTCTCCCTCTCAAATAAATAGATAAAATTTTTTTAAAAATAAATAAAATAAAATGGGCAGAATATTTTCCAAATCTACCTATAAAGCCAGCATTACCCAGATACAAAAATTATACAAAGACATCATAGGAAAGGAAAATTATAGACTAAAAGTCATCATGTACATAGGTGCAAAACTTAGATGTTAGTAAATCAAGTCCAACTATACGTATAGGGAAAATAACACATGATAAAGTAGAAGTCAAGGTTAGATTAACATTTGACAATACATTGATTTAATTCACTATCTTAGCAAACTAAAACAAACAAAGATCATCCTAATAGATACAATAAAGCATTTGACAAAATCCAATATCCATTCCTGACCAAAAAATTAAAATTAAGAACACACACACACACACCTTTCAGCCAACTAGGAATAGAAGGGAACTGCCTCAAACATCCTTAATAGTGAAAGAATAAATATGCTCCCTCTAAGATCAGGTACAAGAAAAAGATGACTGCTCTCACTGTTTCCATTAAACATTGTATTGTAGGTTCTAATCAGGACAGTCAAGCAAGAACAAACTGTGAAAACTATACAGATTGAAAAGGAAGAAGCAAGATTTACTTTATTTACTGACTACATGATTGCCTACATAGAAAATCAGATGGAATCCTAAAAAAAAAAAAAATCAGCTGGATTTCTGTATCTTAACAATGAACCATTGGAAATTGATATTAAAAGTAGTATTTTTATAATAACAATACAAATACGAAATACTTATAGATAATTGTGACAGAAGATATGAAAGCCCTATGCCCTGAAACCTATTCTATAAAACTCTTAGAGGACAACATAAGGGAAAAACTTTGTGAACTTGGATCAGGCAAAGATTTCTCTAGCACTACATCTGAAGCACAATCCATAAAAGGGAAAAATTCATACATTGAACTTAATCAAAAATTTTAAGTTCCGCTCTTCAAACGTCCCTGTGAAGATAACTAAAAGACAAAGAATAGCCTAGGAGGAAATATTTGCAAATAATATATCTGATAAAGATGTTGTATCCAGAATTTGTAAGGAACTCTCAAAATTCAATTAATAAGAAAGCAAAATGGACAGGCAAAAGATTCAAGCAGACTCTCACTCATGAAAGTGTATCTGGCAAATAAGTGAATGAAAAGATGCTTAACATGTTTAGTTACTAGGGAAATGCAAATTAAAGGACAACAAGATATCACTACAGATTTGTTGAAGTCGTGAACATTTGATACACTGGTTCATACCAAGTGCTGGCAAGGATGTGGAGCAATTACAGCTCTCATATATTACTTAGGAAAGCGAAATGGTGTAGCAACTTTGAAACACAGTCTCAAAAAGTTAAACACACACTTATCCTGAGACCTGCAATCCCACTCCAAGGTGAAATAAAAACTATCTTCATACCAAAAAAAAAAAAAACCAAAACAAAACCCCTATACATGAATGTTTATAGCAGATTGATTTATAATTTCTCCAAACTGGAAATGGCCCAGATGCCTCTCAACAGGTGAATGGTTAAACAAGATGTGGTATATACTGCACATATGAGGATAACAATAAGGAATTAGGGGCTGATATAATCGACATATAGATGAATCTCAAAATAATTACTCTGAAAGAACCCAGAATTCCCTCCCACAAAAGATGCAAGAACCAGGCAGAATACCCAGTGCTCTGCCCCACCAGCTAATAGGATTCAGACATGATCTTTGTTTGTCAGTGATGCCCATGATATGAAACAATTGGAAGATGTCAGAGTCCATACCACTTGATTGTGCCTTCAGACACTAGTTTAGTCTCTGCTCTGCATTTTGGGATCCTTTCTCAGGCAACTGACATTTCTTTGGATACCTACCCCCCTCCCACTACTGCCACTACCACAAAGTAGTTTCCAGAGCTGTGACTCAGAACCGGGAAGGTGTTAGACTCATGCCCTGGGCATCTCAGACATTCCACGACACAACCCTTGAGTTGCAACTTTGATGCTTCTAGCTGGAAGTGGGGAAAATGTGGCCGTCTAAAGATGGCCAATTAAATAGACAAAATCCCTCCCAATATTTAGAATACTCCTGCCAGAAACATCCAAAGTCAGATTCTCCAGAAACATAGCCTGGTTCTGTAACCTGACTCATTCAAGTCTCCCTTTTGCTGGGGATGTGAAGCATGGAGAGCTGCTCTTGACCAGAGTGAGTACAAACACGGTTAGGTGCAATGCAGATGAAGCAGGTGCACCTCCTTTGTGTATAGGTCTCTACCTTACGCTTCTGTCTTCTGCCTCTATTTTAACCTGTGGGTTCTTTTCTTAATAGCTTCTAAAACCAGCTTTGATTTCTAATGATATTTTTCAATCTCCCTTAACTCAAAGAATTTATGACTGGCTTTCTTGTTAAAACCCCCAACTAAATTCATCCCAACGCAATCTCTTCTGTGGTCTGTCTATAGTCGCCATTTCCCATCCCATCTATCCCATCCTTGTGAGGATGATCCAGCCACCCAGAAACAGGCCTGAGTATCCCATGTCACTATACACACTCCCTCTCTGGTTTTCCTGAGGTAAAGCAGTTGCACGTCCTCTGGGATTTTGAGAATTCCCAGAACCCAACTTACAGGAATTCTTTCTACCTCTTCCAGACCAAGCAGCTACATGTAGAGCTACACATTCCTAAAACACTGACAGGTTGACTGTCCCCCAGGCTGAGTCTCCAATCCCTACCACCCTCCTCCAATTCAACTCACTGGCATCACTGCCTGTGCTAAACTGTGAGTGCGAAGGTGAGAATAGAAATTTCTGGGACAGGAGGTATATGCCTGAGCAAGCAGGAGAAGGGCATGAATACAGCCTGCTAGGACCTCAGAGAGAGTTAACTAACCCCTGAGGAAACAGAAACACTAGATAGTCCTATGATATCTCCATAATGCCAACTTGGCAGTTTGTGTTAGTGCCATCTTCTTATTGCAGAAAGAAGTGATTAGAAAGATGTGAAGAAAAGAAAAAGAACAGAGGAGGTGGCGAGAGAATGCAGAATGCTGGCTTTCCTCCTCTTCCTTCCTCTTCCTCTTCCTCCTTCTCCTCCTCCTCCTCCTCCTCCTTCTCCTTCTTGTCCTTATTCTTCTCATGCCTTCCTGCACTGTCTAGTTGAAAACCAGGAGCCCTGAGAAGGTTTAGTTATGCCTCTCCAGCTTTACCCATCACTGGACTCCTTCTGGGTTACCACTGTCAAATATTTGAAAATTTCTAAGAGATTATTTTTTGTGGAAATATAGTCAAAGGTTTCAGGGAAATAGACAAGTTTCTAAGAAGTTTGACTCCAAGAAAAGGGTTCAGTGTGAGTGGAAAGGAATATTTTAAACAAATCTGGTCCTAAGACCTCAGCTATATTCAAGAGTGACTAAGCAGTATTTAAGAATTAGGGAAAAAGTTGCCAAGAGGTATAAAAGTCTTTATTTTAAAGATGAAACAAAGAGATTAAATTTCTGAAGTGTTACTGGAAGACTAGACTCTTTTGATAGAACTATTCTCCTTCTCTCTTTTTTTTCCTTTTCCTTCCTCTTTTTAATTTTCATTTTTTTAAATGTGTATGGCATGGAAATCCACTCCATTAACCTTTCAGAGAGAAGTGGCCAAGAAGTCTCAATCATGGGTCCAGGATTATATTCACTTCTTGGTGACAGTGGAGATCAAATGGAAGTTCACTTGTTAAGGTGAAGGCCAAAGGTCTTGAAAACTCATACAAAGTGACAAAGTAATGCACCACCTGTGTTCCCAACTCACTTTCTCCTTATCCATATATTCCTCCACTTGCATCTCTCTTCCCTTTATAAGCAGAACCCCTGCATTAGCGTGCAGTGAACACATCTATAAAGATGGACTTCATCACTTTTCCTCTAGTTGTTTCACCTCCAGGAACATGATTTTTTTCCTAATGTGTAAGATTTCACTCTAGTATGTCTTTTGGGCTTGACATTCCTAAATATAGAACACCCTATGTTCTAGGTCTTTTCATCTCTACTTGCTTTCAAGACTAAGAGTATGTAAAACCAAACAAGATTCCTCAGTTGATGTTTGTCTGTTCAGTGGCTTTCTACCTTTGTTATACCAAGCCCTCTAAAAATTCACTACAGAGGTAGGGATATAGAAGGGCAATTAGAAAAAGCAAGTGGACCTTCAGGAATGTTCAGGGGTCTCTATGACACTCAGACACAGAATGTCAGAGTTTTGGAGGAATTTAGGAATTATAGCCCAATTTCTGCCAATCTCACCAGCTGTGGCGTCAGGGAGTGGACACACCATTTGCATTCTCTGAGCTTTGTTAGTGACAGAGCCGGGTCAGGACCCAGGTTTTCTGATGCCTTTCTTCCATGAAGCATTTCCAACATATTATCTTGATGTTTGTTCATTCTTGGGTATAATGAGAAATAGAAGTTTTGTTTCCACCCTGTATTGGAAGAGCCCTCAGATCTCACAACATCAGCTGTTAAGAGTCAAGTTAGCTCCAGAGGCTGACTAGAAGAGAGACCCCAAGGCAATCATAGAGTCCACCATCAGCTCTGAAATGACCAAGGAGCAGCAAACCTCTTGGGAGAGATCAGCATTGACCATTAGTTTTCCTTTTCCAGAAAACTGTTTTCTCTCTCAAGGCCCCCAGCCCCAGCACCCAGCCTCAGCTCTGGAAAATTGAATCTTCCTTAAAGAGCCAGCACTTGACCTTGCTGAATAAGGGCTAGAGAGCTATTCATTCATCATGGAAAATTTCCTAAGCAAAAGGAATGCATTATCTTAATTCTACCCTTATGTTTATATGATTCTTTTCCTGGGGACTTCTACCCTTAATTGCAAAGAGAGGAAGAAAAGAAAATCCTCAAAGAACACACTTTATAGCTCCCTGTACTCAGGTCATGCTGATAAACTAGGCTTGCGAGCAGAGCAATTTAGGTTTCTATTACTTCAAGCAACCAGGGTTGTGCGGTCAGACCATTTCCTGAGAGTGTTCTCCTTCCCTGAAGGCCCACCCATTCCAGCCCATTAGACTTGCCTTGAAGGTTGTCTGGGGTTTACCACTGCTCCTTAGGACTTGAGCTGAACCCTGGGAAAGGCAGATTGCAGAACTATTGAGGAAAAGACAAGAGAAAATGGGAGTTAGCATAAACAATAGGAATTTAAATTATACAAACAGCAGAAGTTGTCCAGAGAGAATTTTCAGTGCTAGAATATATTTTAAAATCTCCATGAATAGCTCAAGATTTAGATCAAGCCAAGGGGCAGAAAAAATAAAGATAAAGAAGCCTGAATGAGAGAGACACTTATTTGATTCATTTTCCCATCTATGAATACTCTGAGGTGCAGACTGGAGAGAGACGGTTGGTCATTTGTGCAAGGCAAACTGTCTGAAGGTTGCTTTCTCTCTGGTTCACTGTCATCCCTCTTCTTGGCCTTTGTTTCTCCCAGCCCCAAGCACCATAATACATTCACATCCCAAACCTGTTTTGTGGCTTAGTCACTTTCCAGCACTTTGCTTTCCTCCTCAAGCTCAAACTTCTGGCCTTCTAATTCAGAGGCCTTGTGTCAACCTTATTTAACACACCCTAGCTTCTCTCTCTTGACTTGCCTACTCCTCAGTCTTGCCCCTCCACCACCTTGGCCCTCAAATCACACAGAACCAGCGCCAGCCAGAGATAGTGAGGTAAGTCACACCTACCATTTGAGCCCTTAAATTGCCTTAACCCCATCTCCTCTTCTCTGTGGAGTTTAATGACCATACTAGCCCCAATTTTATGTATGAAATTCCCAGCAGCTTCATGGGAAAGACTGCCTTTCTCAGGAATCAAGGTCCAGCCCTCTGGAATTCCCTAAGTCTTCCTTCCTCAAAAACCTGCCAATAGGTAAGGATTTGAAAACAAGATTTTGGACCAAGTCATGAGTCCCTGAAAACTGACCTCACAGGTGACCAGACCGAGTGCTAACAGTAACAATGCCATTTTCAATCCCATAATCTCATTCCATCCTCACAGCCATCCTGTGAAGTGGCATAGAGACATATTATAGGTATTTGAGGTCCCATTTAAGGAAGGAACTTGTCTGAGGGGATGTTAATAGCTTTTCCTCTCATCTAGAATAAAAACCAACCTCTTTTGCTTGGCCTACAAGGACATACCTGATCTGTTCCGTGCTTTTCTCTCTGACCTCATTTTCCACCATTCTCTGACTCTTCAATGATTTTTCTACTTTCTGCTAAAGTATAATTTTCAAAACTTTAAAACATTATTGCCATAAAAATATGCAAACAACACATGTGAAATATTTTCCTCAACTCATTTATTAGTGAGAGAACCTGTTAAGGTTTGGTCAGAAGAAAATTTGAAGAAAAGATGTACATGTATAAAGAGGCTTTCAGAAATGTTGAAGTGAATTTGCTAATAGATGCAAAACTGGTTAATATCATATAAGACAATGAAATACAACATTTGGATCAATACAATTGATACATATTTGGTTAGGCTGACCAAGAGAAAAAGAGAGGACTCAAATAACGAAAATTAAGAATGAAAGAAGAAAAACCATAACCAATCTTACATAAATAAAAATATTTATAAGGGAATTCTCTGAACAACTATATACCAACAAATTAGGTAACTTACACAAAATGGATAAATTCCTAGAATGAGACAAATAATAGAAATTTAATCAAGAGATATAAAAAATAAGAATAGACCTATAACAAGTAAAATAATTGAATTAGTTACTTTAAAACTTAACAAATGTTCAAGAAAAATGAATAGCAATCATCAAAACCCTTCCAAAGAATGCAATAAAAAGTACTTCTCAACTTCTTATGTGATACCAGTATTACTTTGTCCTCACATACAAAGACATCACCAGAAAGTAATATTGGAACAGACATATGACATCACAAGAAAATAATATTGGAACAGACATATGGGAGCATATTTCTATGAATATAGAGACCAAAGATACTCAACAAAGCTCTGGCAAACTGAATCAAGCAATATACAAAAAAGGACTTACACCAAAACCAGGTGTGACTTATCCCGGAAACGTAAGGTTACTTTAACATCTGAAAATCACTTAATGTAATACACCATATTAGTAGAACAAAGGACAGAGCCATATGGTTATCTCAGTAGAAATAGAAAAAAGTAACTGACAAAAATCCGAAACTTTTCATGATAAAAAAGCACTTAGCAAGTCAGAAAGGAAGGAACTTCTTTCTTTGTGATAAAGACCATATATGGAAACCCACAGCTATCATACTTAATAGTGGAAGGCAACAAAAAGAAATAAAAAGCATCCAAATTGGCAAGGAAGAAGTCAAACTTTCACTATTTGCAGACAACATGCTACTCTATGTAGAAAACCGAAAAGACTCCACCAAAGAATTGTTTGAACTAATACACAAATTCAGTAAAGTCATAGGATACAAAGTCAATGTACAGAAATCTGTTGCATTTCTATACATGAATAATGAAACAGTAGAAAGAGAAATCAATGAATTGATCCCATTTACAATTGCACCAAAAACCATAAGATAACTAGGGATAAACCTAACCAAAGAGGTAAAGGATCTGTACTCAGAGAACTATAGAACACTTATGAAAGAAATTGAAGATGCCAAGCCCTCAGCAACTTCTTGCTAGACAAATCAGCAGAGAAAAAGGAAGCAAAAGCAAAAATGAACTATTGGGACTTCATCAAAATAAAATCTTCTGCACAGGAAAGGAAACAATCAACAAAACTAAAGGCAACCTTCAGAATGGGAGAAATATTTGCAAATGACGTATCTGATAATGAGTTAGTATCCAAAATCTATAAAGAACTTACCAAACTCAACATCCAAAAACTAAATAATCCAGTTAAGAAATGGGCAGAAGACATGAATAGACATTTTTCCAAAGGGGACATACAGATGACTAATAGACACATGAAAAAATGCTCAACATCACTCATCATCAGGGAAATACAAATCAAAACCATGATGAGATAACACCTTAGACCTGTCAGAACAGCTAAAATTAACAACACAGGAAACAACAGATGTTGGTGAGGATGCAGAGAAAGGGGAACCCTCTTACACTGTTGGTGGGAATGCAAACTGTTGCAGCCATTCTGGAAGATAGTATGGAGCTTCCTCAGAAAGCTAAAAATAGAACTACCCTATGACCAAACAATTGCATTACCAATACTCAGGTATTTACTAAAAGGATAAAAATACTGATTCAAAGGGGCACAGGCACCTCATTGTTTATAGCAGCATTATCAACAACAGCCAAATTATAAGGAACTCCTGGGTGGTTCAGTTGGTTAAGTACCTGCCTTCAGCTCAGGTCATGATCTCAGGGTCCTGGGATTGAACCTCACATTCGGCTCCCTGCTAAGTGGGATGTCTGCTTCTCCTCCTCCCTCTGCCCCTGCCTTCTTCCCCTATGCTCTCTCTCTTTCTCTCTCTCTCTCTCAAATAAATAAAATCTTAAAAAAAAAACATAGCCAATTATGGAAAGAGCTCAAATGTCCGATGACTGATGAATGAATAAAGAAGATGTGGTGTATATATACAATGGAATATTACTCAGTTGTCAAAAAGAATGAAGCCTTGCCTTTTGCAATGACAAGAATGGAGCTAGAGTGTATTATGCTAAGTGAAAAAAGTCAGAGAAAGACAAATGCCATATGATTTCACTCACAGATGAAATTTAAGAAAAAAACAGGTGAACATAGGGGAAGGGGGAAAAAAGAGAGAGAAGGAGGCAAACCACAAAGGAGACTGAACTGTAGAGAACAGACTGAGAGTTGTTGGAGAAGAGATGGGCTGGGGGGTGGGCTAAAAGGGTGATGGGTGTTAAGGGGGGTACGTTTTGTGATGAGCACTCAGTGTGATATGTAAGTGATGAATTGCTAAATTCTACTCCTGAAACTAACATTACACCATATGTTAACTAAGTAGAATTTAAATAAAAACTTGAAACATTAAAAAAAATAGTGAAAGGCTGAATGCTTTCGCCACAAGACCAGGATCAAGACAAGATCATCCATTCTTATAACTTCTTTAACATTGTTAGGTGGTCTAGCCAGGGAATTTAAGCAAGAAAAAAACAAAAAATAAAAGTCATCCAGATGAGGAAGGAAAAAGTAAAACTATCTACTTGCATATGGCACAATTTTGTATATAGAAACTCCTAAAGAGCCCACTAAAACACTATGAAAACAGGTAAATGAGTTCAGCAAATGTGCAAAATTCAAGATCAATTTAAAATATCACTTTTTCTATATACTAGCAGTGAAAACTTTGAAAATTAAATTAATAATTTAATTCTAGTTATAACAGTAAAATACTTAAGAATACATTTTATTTTTTTATTATGTTCAGTTAGCATTTTTTAATTTAAATTCAATTAACCAACATAAGAAGTACAAGACATACACTGATGATTACAAATTGCCACTGAAAGAAATGAAGGAACATCTAAATAAGTAGACAAATATTTTGGGCTCATGGATCAAATGACTTAATATTGTTAGATGATTTTACTCCCCAGATATAAAACTATCCCTATCAAGATACCAGCTGTCTTTTTTTTCCCAGAAATCGACAAGCGAGCCTTAAAATTCCCATAGAAATTCAAGAAATTCAGAAGAGTTAAAACAATCTTGAAAAAGAAGAAACAAGTTGAAGAATTCACTTCCCAATTTGAAAAATTATTACTAAGCTATAGTAACCAAGGAAATGTGGTGCTGGTATAAAGACAGACACATAGATCAATGAAATAAAATTGAAAGTCCATAAATAAAAACACACTTCAATTGATGTTCAACAAGGACGCAAAGATAATTCAATGGGGAAAGAATAGTCTCTAAAAAATGGTGCAGGGACAACTGGATAAGAAACAAAACCAATGAACATGGGGAAAAAAGGAGAGAGGCAAACCAGGAAACATGGTGGGGGAAAAGAGAGAGGCAAACCAGGAAACAGACTCTTAACTGTAGAGAACAATCTGATGGTTACCAGAGGGGATGGGTGGCGGGATGGGTTAAATAGGTAGTGGGTATTAAGAAGGACACTTGTGATGAGCACTGGGTGTTGTATGTAAGGGATGAATCACTAAATCCTACCCCTGAAACTAATATTACACTGTATGTTACCTAACTGGAATTTAAATAAAAACTTGGAGGAAAAAAAAAGAATTAATGTAGACCTTTACCACATAACATACACAAAATTAACTCAAAATGAATAATATACCTAAATGTAAGAGTTAAAATAATAGAACTCTTAGAAGAAAACATAAAAGCAAATCCTGGTCTTGGGTCAGGCAATCGTTTCTTTGCTACAATACCAAAAGCACAAGCAAAAAAAAAAAGAAAAAATAGATGAAAAGGACTTGAAACTTAAAACTTTTCTTCTGCCAATAATACCATCAAGAAAGTGAAGACAGACTGTATAGTGGGAGAAAATAATTGTAAGTCATATATTTGATAAAAGACTTTTTCCCAGAATATATAAAGAATTCTTAAAACTCAACGGTAAAAGTCAAGTTTAAAAATTGGCAAAGGCTTTAAATAGACATTGCTCCAAGAAAAATATAAAAATGGCCAATAAGTGCATGAAATGATGTTCAACATCATTAGTCATTAGGGAATGCAAATTGAAACCACAAGAGATCACCTCATACCCACTAAAATGGCTATAATCAAAATGATGAATGATAATAAATGCTGGCAAGGATGTGGAGAAATTGGAACCCTCACACATTGCTAGAGGGAATATAAAATGGTGCAGCCACTTTGGAAAATAGTTTAACAGTTCCTCAAAATACTAACCGTGGGCCTGTCATAGAACCCAGCAATTCCACTCCTAGGCAGATACCCCAAATAAATTAAAACATGCATTCACACAAAAACTGGACTTGACTGTTCATAGAAACATTAGCCACACTATTCCAAGTGTAGAAATAACCCGAATGTCCATCAACTAATAAATACAAAGACAAAATATGATATTTCTATATAATTGAATAATATCTGGTAATAAAGAATGAAGTATTAATACATGCTATAACCCTTCAAATTATGCTAAGTGAAAGAAGCCCGTCCCAAAAGATCACATAGTGTATGATTACCTTTATACGAAATTTCTAGAATAGGCAAATCTATAATGACAGACAGCAGATTAGTGATTATCTGGGGCTGATATGGGGGAGAGAAATGATGGAGAGGGTGAAGGAAGGGAACCTACTAACGAGTATGGGTTTTCTTTATGAGGTGGACAAAACTTAGATTGTGGTGGTATTTGCATAGCCTTGTGAATATAGTAAGTATACTGAGAAAACATTGATTTAAATGGGTGAATTATATGGTTTAAAAATTTTAAGTCAATAAAGCTGCTTAAAATGTATTGTTTGGGGCCATCTTTCCCACAGGGTAGAATTCAGTTATATCTCTACTGGACAAAATTAATTATATTGCTTTAGAAAAGAATCGTTTGCATTCCTATCAGTTTTCTACAAGTTGAATTCCACCTCGAGGGAATTCTAAAGTAACTTAGGCAATCAAAATTCAGTCAAAGAGGACTATCTCAGCATAATCAGATAAGCCCCAGAAAAAAACCTCAGTGATACACAGCTGCCCTCTGAAACAATACCCAGCAATATCTTGCCCATTTCCAAATCTTGGACTATTTTCTGTGACAAACCTTTGAAAATCTCCAGCATGTTCCTACCAAAGGGCCTTTGCCAGTTCTATGCTTTCTGCTTCCAGCTTTCTTCATATGTATCTTAACCTGGCTCATTTTCCCTTTTCATTCTGGTCCTGTTCAACTATTCCTTTCTCAGAGGGAGAGCATCCCTAAAATCCATATATTAGTTGTCTATTGCTATTTAACAAATCATCCCCTAAAGCTCTGACTTAATACAACAAATATTTATCTCAAGTTGTTCTCGGTCAGGAATCTGGGATCAGCTTATCTGGATGCTTCCGGCTTAGCATCTCTCATTCACTTGCAGTCAGGATGTTGGCAAGGACTGCAGTCATCTGAAGGTTTGTCTGGGCCTGGAGAACCAGTTTTCTAGATGGTTCCTTACAAGGATGTTGGCCAGGGGCCTCAGTTCCTTGCCACCTGAGCCTCTTAAGCTGCTTGAGTGTCCTCACAACAGGACAGTGAACTTTCCTCAGAGTAGACAATTCAACAAAAACAGGAGGAAGACACAGGGATTTTATTATCCAGCTTCCAAAGTCATACCCCATGATTTCCACTTCAGTCTATTTCTTAGGAGCAAGTCACTACATATAGCCCACACTCAAGGCAAGGGGAATTAGGCTTCACATTTTGAGAAGAGTGTGAAAGAATTTATGGACCTATTTTAAAGCACCAGGACACACCCCCACACAGACACACCCTCTTGTCAGGTACTCTCCACTGCCTTATTCAATTTTTGTTTTCTTCATATCATTTGATGATATTACTCACATGGCAATTATTGACTTCCCCCCTGTAATGTAACACCTATGGAAACAGGAATTTTGCATTATCCCACACCAAATAACTCAGCACCTAGAACAGTACCAGACATATAGTAGTTCAATGACTATTTTGTTTCCTAAATATACGAATGGATGGATGAGTTACAGGAACAAAACCAGGCTAAGAGTTATGACTCCTAACCTTGTATGTTTCCCCCTTTTTTTTTTAATCTTAGAAGAACTCTAAAGTTGGAATGTAACTCAAACAATGACTGGGGCAGAGGGCAAAAAGAGGAGCCCTCACAGTTCTCCATGAAGTCCCTCCAGTTAAAACCTCCTCCGCTCTTCCACTCCTCCCAAAGCCAAGACAAACACTGCTGATCAAAATTTAGGAAAGTCTTTCTCTGCTCCATACACACAAACAACACCCCCCATCTTTTAAGAATCAATGTAGGACTGGAGAATAGGATGCATCTGTGGGTCCCACATTTCCTCCCCTACCTATAAAGAGTAAGTTGGGGAAGCAGTGAAGCAAGCCTGGATCCCAGGGTTGAACACAAACATTACGTCTAGGTTTGAGAGTAAGAAATCTTGAGCACAACCTTGCATGTTCGGGTTTATTTGCTCAGGATTTAGCAGCATTTCTGAAGCCAAATGTTGATGCTCCCTGGCTCTGGAGAATAAGGAAACCCACACCCAGTTAAGAAGCAGATTGTAATGGGAAGTATACAGGATTGGGAGTGCTCACTAATTTGCTGACAGCCTTATTTTCCATACTTGTAAAGTGACAGGTGCGACTGGGGAGTGCATATATAACTTCACATTCTTATTCTTGTTCTAATATTTTATAAAGTTCAGAGATGTCTTAAGATCCTTTGAATAGTCTTTGCCAGCTTCTTACCAGGATCAGCATGGGATGCACTTGCATTTCTCTCTCCTTTGTCTAGCAGCTTCTAGAATCTATAAAGCTGGGACCCCCCCCACACACACACACATACACACACAAGGTGGAGCCAATATGGCATCACACTGCTTCCCAGCCTGTGATGTACCCTGTATCTGCTTCCCGATAGAAGAAGAAAGAGGCGGGGGAACCAGTGCAGGGACAAGAAGAAAGGCAGTGGCTCAAATGTGGAGACAGAGGTGTTATTTCAGAGATAAGGGCTAGTTCACCACCTCTTGGCAGGTGCACATCTCACTGCTCCCCTTGGAGTCCCTTCAATAAAGCTTTTAAATCAAGACCAAAGGAGCCTGGTCCTCAGGGCAAAAAGCCTTAGGGACTGCCTCATTAAGTTCAGTGTCCTGGCTGAAGGGATGGTGGTGAGGGTGGAATGGGATCAAGGAATTGATATTTACCCTCTAATTAATTTGCAGGGAGAAAAATTAAAACTTTCCATCTCTGTGTCTGCCTCTGCTAAGTGGAGGAGTAGTGCCCTCAAAACAATAACAGTGATGATAAGGAGGAAAACAACAGCCATTCTGTGTAAGCCACAGCTCCGGACAATTCCCTTCCCTGCAGGAGGAAAGAACACAAGATTGTCTCCCTAGGAATGTCTGAGAAATCATACCCTGGCTAAAGATTTGGGTCCTAGGGCTGCCACATTTTAATCAAGAGCTCTTTTAGCAGAGTGGAGGAGGAGGAAGAATGAAAAAGCTATTGAGAGGCAGGGAATGGGTAAAAGGGTAGAAAACATGGATGTTTGCTCTAGGCCTGTGATACATGCAAGCTGACAAATGTGAAGGAATGTCAGGGCTGGGACAGCTCTGAGAGATGTAGTCCAATGCCCTTTTATTTCAAATGGAGAAATGTAAGAGGTTAAAGGCCCCTGTCATGGTTGTGTTGGTGGGAAGACCACACGAAGGTAAGAAGGCTATTGTTAGAGCTGCAGACAGGACTGAAAGGGTCTGAAGAACACAAGAAGCAAGCGAGAACAAAAGGGTTTGGCTTCTGATCTCTAGAAACTGATCAGTATTTAGTGACCCTTCGGGAGGGTTACAGTGAGGATGGGATCTAGGGCGTAACTGGATTGCTGCTGTGAGATACCGGGTGCATCAGTGGTTTCATTTATTAAGACAAGAGACACAGGAGAGGATGTGAAACTGTGTTTCCTATTTGAGAGGGAAGTTCAGTTGCAATGTCCAATAATCAGTTAGGCTTAGAGCTCAGGAGAGAGGTCAGTTCTGAGGGACAACAGCATACAGGTGACAATGGCAGTCATGGGAGTGGAGTCAAAATCATTCTGTGAAAACAAATCTGTAGAAGAGAGTAGAGAACAGGACACTTGTAAGGCACTGGTGCTTGAGAGGCAAGGACAGAAAAAAGAACCACAAAACATAAGGAGATGCCAGAGGGGTGGGGAAGGGAGTAGGTGTGTGAAAGCCAAAAGCAGCTGACTCCGGCACCCGAGGATTGTGGGCCCAAGTGTGCATAGCCAGGCTCTAGGAACTTTTGCTCTTTCCTGCCTATCTGTCCTTCCCTGGTCATGACGAGGCAGGAAGATCTCCGATCTATTTGCCCTGTTTGGTCCTCCTAGACTTCCCAGTATGATGAGGTTGTACAAAGGCACAACCGACACAAAGTCATGGCTCCCAGATGTCACTCAGGGTAGGTGCCTCTAAGATCAGCCTCCGCTCAGAGAGTCCCCTGAAAGCTCTGTTGACCCCATACACCAAACATCTGGTGTACCATGTGTCTCTTCAGGCCAGGCAGATGTTGCACCGGTATTTACAAAATTGCAACCACTTGGACTGTCTCCTGTTAGCTGACTTAGACGGGGGATTGCAGAAAAGGTGAGAGGAAAGGGGGAAAAGAGAAACAGTAAGGAAGAGGGAAAAAGGAAGAGCAAAGAAAAATCAGTAAAAGCCAACATATAAATTGAAGTCTATGCTTTCAAAGACTCAATTCTCATTGAATTCAGCAAAGTGTCATTAGTAAATAGGCAACAAGCTTCTCCGACGATGGTGTGAATCAGGATCTCAAATGAGCTCCACAAATTGGTGAACTAGGAGTCAGAGGGTGTAAGAGAAAGAGCACAGGGTAGGAGTCATGGGACTGAAGTTCTACATTTGGTCCTGCCATCAGTGACTTGGGGGTCTACAGGGTATCTCTCTTCAAGAAATTGTTCCCCAGCAAGTAGACAGCCAATGTTCCATATCAGGTCCTACCACCAACAGTTACACATAGACATCATACCCACTGAGAAGAAGCGCTTTGATGATAAAGCAAGAACACAGTACTGTTGGGAATCAAAATAGGAAGAAAGCGTTTGAATCCTAGGGAAAGAGAAGTAGGTTTTGAAAGATGAAAATGATTTTTACAGTATGCAGTTACCATAAAATGTGTAATGTAACAGAATTTCAGGAGCAGAGAAAGGATAAAGACTTGTTAGAGAGCCCTAGCTTCCATTTTCACTAAAGGATGGATACATGCAGGGGGGGCTGTGGCAGATAAGGCTGGAGGCATGGAATGGACCTGTGCAAACCACACTTGGTCAGCTTGGGGGACCCTGAAGGTCTCCTGTTATTTATGAGATTACAACTGAAGTTTTGTCTCATTAAGATCAAGTCACTTGAGGTGCTACTAACCCATGAAGTGGGAGACACAGACTTGAAAAACCATTCAGGAAGCTGTCTCAGTCACTTGTGTTCCATAAGCCTCTGTTCTTTCATCTACACAAGGGAGGGTTGGGGCAAGCTAGCATTGCAGGTCTCCAGTCTCTTCTAAAATTCTGAGTCTAGGTTTAACAAGATGTAAGGGAAATGAAAGATAACTGGATAATTCTTTGGAGAGGTGGGTGCCACATTGGACAAAGGGGCTAAAGGAGACCCGGGAAAATTTGCCATTAATTGTATGTGTGTCTGTGGTTGTTCTTTTTAAAGTAATTGAATGTTCCTCAAGATTATTCAGTAATTCAGTCTCATTTGATTAGAGGCTAATTTATTATTTTTGGCATTCTTTAGGTGAGAGCCATGCCTTAATTGTTTTTTGCCTGGCCAATATTTGGTGCCAAGTAAGAGCATCATGCATGGCCCAAGAATTTTTAAAGGTCCTATGGCTAACTCTATCATAAAAACCAAGCATGAAATGTCCAAGCACTTAGTATAACAGAGTTTGAGATCAAACATCTAGCTCCTTCATGTTTCTTTTGGGAGACTATTTTCCCTGTTTATCCCCACCCTCCTTTGCATCAGCTTCTCCAAGTTCTGGTTTCTCCAAAGCATTTTAAGAATGAGTAGCCATTCTTAATGCTAACTGTTCAGTTTTTTCAAAATGAAAATTTATACAAAATATGCAGACAAGCACAAAGGTATGCATTGATCTCAAGAAGTTGGGGCTGTCCCACTGTATTACCCCCATTATTTTCCGCTGTGGGCTCCCAGATGGATCGGATGGGGCTCAGTATTCTTCAGTTTATTCCATGTCCTGCCCAGCCAGCTCCCAGGAGCTGAGTCCAGTCTGGAACCTCAGATCTGTGGATTGTGGATTTCCCCAGCATCCAATCTTCATCCTTGAAAGGGTCTGCCCTGCCAGGGACCCATCCTCTTGATTTCAGTTCAACAATCTCGCCTGTTTTGGCAGGACCCGCTCCCACAAGCTTGGACGTAGTGGTGTGTTAGGGGAGGAGGAGGAATTCTCCCTGTTACTTCTTGCCCTCCTGAAATAGTCAGCTGGACTCTAACACTTGGTTTGGGGAAGAATTTTATCCTGAAGCCATCTGGAGAGACAGAGGAAATGTCTTTTTATATTCTGTTCTCTGAGTACTGGGCCAAGATAGACTCATATTTGTCTCACAAATAGGACATGACTGTGGCTTCTGGGGACACCTCATTGAAGGCCAGTGGGGTCAAGGGGAAAAGAGGATGGGAAAGTGGGATACTGTTCTGCCCCTACCCATCACCAGCTTGGGGACTTGTCTATAATCCAACCTCTAAAGCCCATTCTTCCACATTGATAAATTGAGGGTGACACCCAGCTATCCCACCTCAGATTAGTGAGGTTAAAACAAGAGAGGAGAGTGAAAGTTTGAGGAGCACTGATACGGCCATCAATCATGATCGATAGAGTCCTCTATGAACAGGCTCTTGACTGAGTTTTACAGGTGCATTTGTTGATTTAGTGTAGGACACTATGCTCCATCCAAATGATTCCTGCACAAGTTCAACCCAAAGTGTGCAGCATACTTCCTTCCTTTTCTCAACTTTATCATGTCTAATGACACACTATATTTCAGTGTATAACTGCACATCAAATAAAAGTGAATTGGAGGAAAGTGGCATCTAACCAAACTTTGAGTCCTTGATCAGGAACATAAACTGTAGAAAGAGTCTGGCTAAACAATTTTATATAACACTACAGAGTAAAATACGATAGTACCAATAAAGAATTTGGGTAAACCTTTGGAGCCTCTTGTTCTGAGCCAAATTCACCTGTAATGAAGACAAACATCCATTAGTGAATCACTCAGGTGGTAAACAAGAGACAAGGTAACGTCTTTGCTTTCACAGCTTATGAATGGCCTCTCTGTCAGGACTGTGGATGGAAGCTGCCATGGCCCAGAGAAGAGTCCTACCATCCTGAAGATGCTACCATATCATCTCTACACAGTCTTTCTTTTTGTAAATTCATGTCTCTTCTTTCTTTGCAAGAAGCTCATTTTGCTGTGGATCAAAATTAGTCAACTGGAGTGTCCACTACATTATCAGTGAGGTATGAGAATGGTCTGGATTGGTCGCTGATGTGCAGGAAAGGGGTAATGATCCTGAGTTGGAGAGAATATGTTAGGTAGCTTGAGGCCCAAGAAACACAAGCATGATATGGATTTCTACTTTCTGTCTTTGTTATAGTTCCAAGCAAATGTGCTTTTTTTTCCACTTTATATCCCAAACTTAGGTAATGAGGTAGGAAAAGTTAATGTAACTGAAACAGAGTTGAAAGCAATGAGGTCTGCCAGTCTGGCCTCCTGTCCTAATCACTTGCCAGATATCCATCCAGCCAAGTTGCTACAGCACTGTAAAGGAAGAGTCTTGGGATGTCAAATAACTGGATCTAGGCCTGTCACTTCTCCTCATTTTGCTTATTTCTAGCTGTGTAATACAGTGCGGGTCACTTCTCTCTGGAATTTTCCATCTAGAAAGTTATAGTACGGCTAGGAGCTGATCTACCAGAGGGCAAGAGAGCGGATGTCAGCACCTCAGCACCCTGGTGTTGCATTCGGGTTGCTCAGCCTACGGATCGTGACGCGTGCCTCTGTCCACAGAGCATAGATGTGTGGTTACCACTTCCTGCTGTGCCTCCAGCCCAAGGCCTAGAAATAGTCTTTCTATTCTTTGGTGATTTTTGTATGTTTGTTTGCATGTGTTATTTTCTTTGTAGGTTATGAGAAGTTGGGGTAAAAGAGGAGGGCTAGTGATCTCTGGGCAAACTGGATTTCAGTCATGATTCTGAGCCCTTGTTTACACCAGATAAGTGGGCTTAGGCATTGATGGCTGGGAAGTGGTGTGTCTGGCAAGGCAAGAGAGGAGCCAGAGCAGAGAGAGGGTGACAGAGGATGACAAGCACAAGAATGGATCCCCTAAGTGTCCCAAGACCCATGCAGAGGGGCCCAGAATGGCATAGATCCCTACAGTTGAGAGCTGGCATGAGGAAGTGAATTTACAAGAGGCAGTTGGTCCTTCAGCCCAGGGACTTCCCTTTATGGCCTGGCAGCCAAGGTCATGCAGGTTCTCCAGGTGGGGGCATGGAAAGTTGCTGCCCATGCATGGCTGGCAGACCCCCCAGATTCTCAAGATTTCACCACTGTCCCTGGTATGTTGGCTAGGCATGCCTCACTCCTTCCCCATCTTATGATTCCCAGGAAAGGGATGCCAGCCTGTCTGCTTTGTCTGGGAGACTTCCGCTGTGTTTCTGAGAAGAGCTGGCCTTCGAGTAGAGGCCTCCAGTCCTCCCCCAGTTCAATCCAGCTACAGAAAACACATTCATTCCCTGCTTGCACCTTGACAACAGAGAGCCCACTCACCTGCTTTGGCAGGAGGAAAGTCATGCTGGCACACTTCCCCCTCTCTCCTCTTCCACCTCCTCTCAAAGTTTACTCAACATAGGCTGAAGCACCCATCTAATTGAAACCATTCTATTCAGAAGCAAGGGGGATGGGTAACTTGTTTCTGAGACCTTGATCTTTCTGACGATTTCCTCATGTGCTTTTGCTGAGTCATGTCTTATTTTCCTGGTCCCCAGCTGTTCTTCTCATTCACTACTTCTGCCCCCTTTGTTGGGTCCTCGTCGGGTTGAGGTCAGACACAGCAGTGTCTCCCAGGAACAGATGCACTGAGACACTGCTACTCCCCACTCCTCACACCAGAAACCTCATGAAAGCTACCCGGAAGAGTAGTTGGCCTGTCATTACTGCTCAGGACACTGCCTAATTTCTCCTTCCTTCTCAAGAAAGTTTTACATTTGTAGAAAATGATACCCAGTCTTTGTTTTCAAAATTATATAAAACCGAGAAGTACAAAAAACGTACAAGAGAACAATCACCTCAATGTCCACCATTAAAATAACCTGTACCAATAGTAAGTAAAAGTTCCTGACAGTTCTCAATGTATAGAGATGGGCATACTTTGACAAAAATGAGATCTTATTACTTTTTAGTTTTTTTTAAATCCAAAGTACTAAGTTTGCTTGAATGTAAACAAAGAAAACGATTGTTAGGAAACTAAAGTAATTGTTGAATATCGGAAAAATGTTTCCTGACCACATGAGATACTAATTCCTAGAAGAACATTTTTTGTTTGGGGTAGGGAGGCAGTGGGGAGGAGTGGCAAAGCTTTAAGGTTTGGAAATGACTACTTTGTAAAATTCTTTTTGTTTTAGACACTGACTTTTCAGGCCAGGCTTTCATTTTGCATGTGGTTTTAAGCTATATTCTTCAGAAATATAATCAGAAGTCACCAAGTGTTTGTATTATTCTTTACACTCCTGCTTAAAAACTTTTGCATTATTCTTGCTATATAAATAGCACTAAAACTCCTCCTTGCATGGCACATCTATCCAGTGATGGGGAAGGGATGGGAGAGATTCAGAGGATCTGCTCTCTGGAGAAAAACCATTTGAAGGAAGCTAGCGTGGCTTTCTGCCTGATTACCCTATTCTTTTAACAATGATGGTCTAACAACCATCTTTAGTCAGGTTTCTAGAAAATAAGTCTTTCCATCCAAATCTGCCCTATACCATGTGACTTAAAAAAATTAACCCTTATTTTAATGGCATTTATGTATACATGAATGTTCTTACAAATTGCGTAAAAAGGGGAATAGGTGGGTATCAGAGTAAGTGTAGTGCTTCAAAAGCTGTGGGACATGTTTCCTTACCAAAGTGGTACTGAGTTCGAATCACCACGGCTACACAGGTCTTCCAAATTTACTCACATCTCTTTCTTGATATTTCAGGAGGTTCGACAATATAGGTAGAGGCGGCATCTAGTATCCTGATCTTCTCCTGTTCTTTAGCATCCCAAACTCCCTGGCCCCTCATATTTGCATGCTGGGGCAGAGCTTTCCCTTTAACTCCTGCCATGTTGTCCTGCCATCTTGGCCTCAATCATCAGTCTCCACCAGTGTGCTTGGGTGGTGTCATGAGGCTCTGCTGTATGCAGCATCCTCTCTCTCTCTCTCTCTCTCAAGAATGTGCTTGTGCTTTCTCTTATCAGAGAGTACAGGGTGGGGAGAAGACGAGCAGACAGTATCCAAATGTTCTGTCATAGGAAGAGAAAAGCAGGGAGTCTGTGAGCCCCACTGTGCTAATGATCTTTGTCTAATCACACTGGTTTTGTGGCTGGGCTCTTGGGAGAAGTGGTAATAGAAGGTGGGTGGCAGATTGTTTGAAACCTTATCATCTCTCTCTTACTGATTTCTCTGCTCCTGGAGGCAGAGAAGAGTGGGAAATTAAATATGTGACAGCAGTGCCACCTTATAATTAGTGCTCCCAAATATCAGAGAAAGCAGATATCCCTAGCATTCACAAGCATGGAGTAAGGGTCTTCTTAAAGGTTGTTTTCTGTCTTAGACCAAGGTTTCTTTGTCAATGATTCTGAGTTTGATCTGTGTGTGTGTGTGTGTGTGTGTGTGTGTGTGTGTGTGTGTGGTGGGGCCTTGAGTACGGATTGAATGGAGTATAGAAAAGGAAGAGAACAATAAGAAGAAAAATATGCATCAGGTGCTTTGTAAAAAATCAATTCAAACAAAAATAGCAAAGGGATGTCTGTGGATAGCTATGCTGGCTGTGACCAGGACTGAAAAGAGAGGCTCTGCCTGCAGGGGCTGCGTAGCAACAGAGCTCTGATTGGTCAGATCTGTGCAAAGAACAGGCCCATAGCAGGGGCTCTGAGCTGTGCTCCTGCAGGCAGCTGAACTAGGGCAGGCCCAAGCAGGCTCTGCAAAGACATGCTCGGAATGATCCAGAGTACAGCTGTCGGCTCACAGCATTTGTGAGGCCTGATAGCATTGGGGTGGTTAGCCCAACACTTAGCATTACGGCCTACTGCCTCTACCTGTTGCCCCTGCCTCCCATGGGTTGGACTTGTGTCCTCACAGACCAAAAACTATTCAAGGCAGTGTCTTACCTATGGAGGTAATGCAGGCAGAGAAAGTTTCTGAAAGAAACTGGCCAGGGTGGAGCCTGCTTTCTAGTTCTCTATTAGGCATTAATTAGTGAGGACATCTATGATTAACAGAAGACTTACTATCTGCTGATAACTGTGGCACATAGTTCACCATATTAATCCATAAGCCCTCACAACAACTTAAGGAGATAGAAACAACTATCCCATTTTCCAGATAAGAAAACTGAGTCAGAGAGAGGCCCAGAGATACACAGTCTGTAACTGTGTGGGGTACATGTGACTGCTCCAATATCTGCTGGTTGACAGTTACTCAGTGCCACCTGGACGGTTAAGTTGCTTTATATGCAACACATCTTCTGGCCAGTTGAGGCCTGAAATTAAAGTATTAGGATGAGCTAATAGTTCCTATTATTTAAAATAAAATAGAAAGGGATAAAGAAAGGGGGGTAATCAGAAGGGGGAATGAAGCAGGAGAGACTATGGACTCTGAGAAACAAACTGAGGGCTTCAGGGGAGGGGGTTGTGGGAATGGGATAGGCTGGTGATGGGTAGTAAGGAGGGCACGTATTGCATGGTGCACTGGGTGTTATACGCAACTAAATGAATCATCGAACTTTACATCAAAAACCAGGGATGTACTGTATGGTGACTAACATAATATAATAAAAAAATTTTAAAAAAATAAATAAAACAAAATAAAATACCAGGAGAAAAGATGGAAAAATCTGAATATTTTTCAATGTGGAGTTAATATGAATAATTAATACATTATGGGATAGCAAATTAAAAACTTGCAAGTCATTTAAAATCAATGAACTGGGTCTACGTGCCTTAAAAAAACTAAATTTCAAAAACATTGTTGACTGAGAAAACTGGTCATAAAACAATTCATGCAATATGATATCATTTAGGAAAAAATTGTAAACATACAAAGGAGTGCTATTTCTGATATATAAATCTGTAATAAGCTAGTAAAACCATGGGCTGGAAGGATACAAATCAAATCCTTGACAGTGGTGTCTCTGGAGAGAAAGGCAGGGGCCTGGGATAAGGAAGAAGAGCAAAGTTGTTTTCAACTTTAAATGTAAAGATAGTTTACACATACACACACACACACACATGCACACACACACACATTTTGAAACTATTTGAAGCCTAAGTGACAGGTAAACATTTTAAAAATGAGCAGGGAAATGTGTGTGCTTATCATATTATTCTCTTGACTTTACTGTATTAAAAAAAAAAATGGAGATCCGTCTCTCCTGGAACATCTTTATTTGTGCCACCCGGTTTCATGGGTCTAGAAATTAATCCTTGAGAATGTTGATCCCAGGAACATCCTGTAGGACCAGGAGGGATAGTGAGAGATGAGATGTATGTGCTGTATTGAAATTAAAAGGAAGTAGGAGCGGTCAAGAGCCCTGTATTTCAGAGGGGAAAGAAACTTGCAGAAACCTTAAAGATGTTACTCCACGCCGTCTAAACTCTTCTCCTTCCCTTTCTCTTCTCAGCTTGAAAACAGCCTTTACTAAGCTCCTTCCCTAAATAGAGCTCCAGCCAATCTCAATCATCTATATATGCTAATGTAATTGCTGTATTTTTCTAAGTATTTCAAAAGTAATGCATGCTTATCTGTGAAAACAAGTTCTCATTCCTTGCACCCTATTTGCCTTCATGACTCAGAAAATGAGGGCAAATAGCATCTCAAGTGGAAAGAGAATAGAGGAATGTTCCAAGCCCACTCTACCTGCAGGCCAGAGTGGAAGGGAACTACCTGTGTGTCCCCAGGGAGGGTAGGGGAAGAAAAGAAAAACAGAAAAGGAGGGCAAAAGACTTACATGTCCCTATTTTCCCCTTCCAGGATGAACTCCAAAGTCAAAGGGGGCATGGTGGAAGTTTCTAGATAGGTGTGAGAGGAGCCTAAGAACATTTGGGCTAGACGCTCTTCCCGAAGCACAACCTGGAGGAGGTCGTGAGCTTGTTGGCAGAGCCATACAAAAAGCCACAGTCATGGTGGCCCAGGCAGTAGTAGTTCCGCAGCAGAGCATAGGAGTGGCTGGATAGGCAAGCCAATAGCAATGCTTCTCAAACTCCCAACACACAGTGGACCCAAAAGTTTATAAGTGCTCCAGAGAGAGGCCAAGGAGTGCAGAAAGGGTCCCAGGTTAAGAAGAAGGTGCCACACTGTCCCCCAAAGTCCCCTTGAGACTAACGATCACCAACCCAGGAACCAGACCAAACCATCCACTCCACAGTAGAAACTGGAAGGAGTCGAGGGGATACCATTTAACTCAGAACCCCCTTCTTTCCTTCCACCATGAAGTTGCTGTAGTCACCCTGAACCTCCAGGTGTGATCTCGGAGGAAGAGAATGCCAAAGAACGCCAGCTCCCTTTGGGATTAGTGTTATTTAACCCAAGAGACGGAAGTATCCTTAAGTGGCAAGGTCATTTTCCTCCCTTGCCAGTGCTGTTGAGACTCAGATCAGTCATAGAAAAATTGTAAAAGCCACGTGAGCCACATTTTCTTTGTATATTTGAATGCAGTGTGAATCAATCAGCGCATGTGACATTAAGTTCGCTTTTGTCCTCGGTGGTGAGAATATGAGAGATCCTAATCAAGGGAGGCACATGCAAGGAAGACCTTTCTAGATGGCTCTAGGGACTTAAATTCTCCACATTCGTTCCCTGACCTCTCTAAATGTTTAATTCTTGTGAAAACATTAATTTTTGTTTGTTTTAAGTCAGTATTGTGGCTTAAAAGGCTGCGGTGGAAGATATGGAGTTTCAGTTTAGAATAGGGACTATGGTAAGTAGAAAAGGTAAACAGAAATTTTTTCCCATGTGTACATGCACACACACATCCACATGCAGAAGACACAAGTGAGCCAGATGGGTGCTCTGACGCTAAGCTGCTGGGCAATTACCTGGACTATAGGATCAACAGAAGCCCAAGTCCAAAATTCGGAAGGCAGTTAATGGGCTTAGCATCCATCATCCCTGGCATCCCTATAATTCCTTGCTGAAATGAAATATAGAATAGGGCCTAAATAAGTTTGGCTCCAAACAAGCAGTGTTTCCTTCACTTGCCTGGTCCCAGCAGCTCTCCCTGGCAGTGACAGCAAGCCCACCCAGATAGGGTAAGTCTTGCAAATGCAAGTAGTCCTGCCAGTGGTGGGGGTAGAGATGAGGCTCCTTGGCTCCTGCCTGTGGGAGAGGGAAGAAGATACCCATCTAGCCCGGCCCCCTTCCCTGACCCAGGCAGTGGGAGCTCCAGGCCAGCTAACAAGTGCCTTTCTCCCTCCTGACCCATGGGCTGTCCCAAACTGAACTCCTCTCAACTCCACCCCTGCTGTCCTCCTGCTCCCTGCAGAGTGAGCCCGCCCCTTACTGGCTCAACTTTCCTTCCCTGCCTTATTTGGTTTAAATTACTTCTTTGAACTTTGGTCTCATTATTTTTGGACCGTCATTTGGTCTGGAAGATTTTCTTTCCACGGGTTCCTTCTGTTCTCCTTCCTTTCACTCTCTTGGATAGGCTTCCCGAGGTCTCTTTTTACAGTTCCTTTTGGGTGGTTTTTATTACCTTCATGCATGTTAATCTGAGTTGGGGGAAGCTCCAGGAGCATCCTGCCCCCCTCTCTGGATGGTGCTTGTTTCGTTGTTCCAGGAGCTCTTCAGTTTAAAGGGCTGGGGGAGCTCTGCTTCTTTAGCAACTGGTGACCCAGTCCATGGAACGGCCTTTTCTAGTTTGATGTGAGAAACCAGGTTCCACTGTCATCTGGTGCTGCCATAACCCACTCCCTGCTCTCAGTGACAAAACCATAGGCCTGGAGGTGCCCTTCAATGGTCAAAGACTCCATGGCGCTATTTCTCTCTCCCCCCTAATAGCAAGAGTTTGCTATGATAGTTGAATTGGTTTGGGTGCTTTGAGCTGTAAGTAACAGAAAGCTGTACATTTCAAATGGCTTGAACAATTAAGAAAACAAGTTACTTCTCATAACAAAAGTCCATGGGTAGGTAAGTTCCAGAGTTGGTTAATAGAGAGCTCCATGATATCAGCAAGGCCCATGTTCTTACCATCCTTCTCGTCTACCATCCTCATTGTGTGAGCCTATCCTTGTGCTAGCTAACTACTGGTTATAAGATAGCTACTGCAGTCTTTTTTATTTTATTTTATTTTATTTTATTTTATTTTATTTTATTTTATTTTATTTTATTTATTTTATTTATTTTTATTATTATTATGTTCAGTTAGCCAGCATATAGTACATCATTAGTTTTTGATGTAGTGTTCAGTGATTCATTAGTTGCATATAACACTCAGTGCTCATCACAACACATGCCCTCCTTATTATCCATCACCTGGTTACCCAATCCCCCCACCCCCTCCCTTCTGTAACCCTCAATTTGTTTCCCAGAATCCAGAGTCTCTCATGGTTTGTCTCCCTCTCTGATTTCTTCCCATTTAGTCTTCCCTCTCTTCCCCTGTGGTCCTCCATGATATTCCTTATGTTCCACATATGAGTGAAACCATATGATAATTCTTTCTCTGCTTGACTTATTTCACTTAGCATAATCCCCTCCGGTTCCATCCATGGTGATGTAAATGGTAGGTATTCATCCTTTCTGATGGCTGAGTAATATTCTGTTGCATATATGAACCACATCTTCTTTATAATTCATCTATTGAAGGACATCTCAGCTCCTTCCACAGTTTGGCTATTGTGGACATTGCTGCTATGAACATGAGGGTGCCTGTCCCCTCTCTTTCCACTACATCTGTATCTTTGGGGTAAATACCTAGTAGTGCAATTGCTGGGCCATAGGGTAACTCTATTTTTAACGTCTTGAGGAACCTCCATACTGTTTTCTAGAGTGGCTGTACCAGCTTGCATTCCCACCAACAGTGTAAGAAGGCTCCCCTTTCTCCACATCCTCACCAACATTTGGTGTTTCCTTGTTAATTTTTGCCATTCTGACAAGTGTAAGGTGGTAACTCATTGTGGTTTTGATTTGTATTTCCCTGATAGCTAGTGATGTTGAACATTTTTTCATGTGTCTGTTAGCCATTTTTATGTCTTCTTTGGAGAAGTGTCTGTTCATGTCTTCTGCCTATTTCTTGACTGGATTATTTGGTTTTTGGTTGTTGAGTTTGAGAAGTTCTTTCTAGATCTTGGATATGAGTCCTTTACCTGTAATGTCATTTGCAAATATCTACTTTCATTCCATGCATTGTCAGAAAAAACACCGAATTGCTAGGGGAATGTTGAAAAAGAAAATCAAAGCTAGGGGCATCATGATGCCTGACTTCAAGCTATATTACAAAGCTGTGATCATCAAGACAGCATGGTATTGGCACAAGAAACAAACACATAGATCAATGGAAAAGAATAGAGACCCCAGAAATGGACCCTCAACTCTATGGTCAACTAATTTTCGACAAATCAGGAAAGAATATCAAATGGAAAAGACAGTCTCTTCAATAAATGGTGCTGGGAAAATTGGACAACCACATGCAGAAGAATGAAACTGGACCATTCTCTTACACCACACACAAAGATAAATTCAAAATGGATTAAAGACCTCAATGTGAGACAGGAATCCATCAAAATCCTAGAGGAGAACATAGGCAGTAACCACTTCAACAATGGCCACAGCAATTTCTTTCAAGACACATCTCTAAAGGCAAGGGAAACAAAAGCAAAAATGAACTTTTGGGACTTCATCAAGATAAAAAGCTTCTGCACAGCAAAGGGAACAGTCAACAAAACTTGCTACTGCAGTCCTGCCCACAATGTCCAACTAGCTGTGAGGTTTGCATGTTACTTTGTCTTTCGAGACCTTTGTTTTCTCATCCAAAATACCAATAATAGTAACTACTTACATAGCAATCACAATATGCCAACCTCTTCTAAGCCTTCACATATGTCAGTACATGTAATCTGCACAACAATGCAGTGAGGTAGGTACTATTAGCATTCTCATTCTAAAATGAAGAAACTCAGGGCGTCTGCGTGGTGGCTCGGTTGGTTAAGTGTCTGACTCTTGATTTCAGCTCAGGTCTTGATCTCAGTGTCTTTCAATTGAACTCCATGTCAGGCTCCACCCTGGGTGTGGAGCCTACTTAAGAAAAAAATTTAAAAATACGTAAAATGAGGAAACTGAGCCACAGAGTAGTTAAGTGACCTGCTGTATTCACATGGCTACTAAGAAACAAAGCTCTGATCTAACTCTCCAGTGTCCTTAATCCTAACCACTCTTTTTCCTACCTCTTAATGAAATGGCAAGTCAAGGGGCGCCTGGGTGGCTCAGTCTGTTAAGCGTCCAACTGTTGATTTCAGCTCAGGTCATGATCTCAGGGTTGTGAGCTGTAGCTCTGAGAGATTGAGCCCCACTTCAGGCTCCATCCTTGGCGGGGAGTCTGCTCAAGATTCTCTCTCTCTCTCCCTCTCCCTCTGCCCCACCCCCTGCTCATTCTCACACACTCTCTCTCTCTCAAATAAATAAATAAATCTTAGGGGGAAAAAAGAAAGAAATGACAAACCAATAAAAACAGTGCTTACCTACCCATAGCTGAACAGGATTAAATAAGATAACACAAGTCAAGCATTTAGCCCAGTGGCATGAGGCATACAAGTGCTCAATGAATCCCAGATAAAAATTCTACAGTCACTTCAAGTGTGTGAGGTCAGCCTGGTGCAGGTTGAGAGAAGGAAACAGCCCCTTACTGTCCCCCTTGGGCCAAGTCTCCTTCCCCCATGCCACATCTCCTAGAACCTAACCCTTGATTTACTTCCAATTCACACTTTACACTTTCTTAGCTCTTAACAGACCAAGGCGAAACTTGCACGAATACGTTACTTCATCTACAGACTCAGCCTGTATCTCTCTAGCTGTGACCTTGAGGACCCTCCCCAAGTCTTTCCTTGGACCTAAGGAAATCCTACATTGCCATCAACCCCTACTGGTTTTCATCCTCTTTCTCCAGCTGTACAGTTTTATCTCTCAGTGTTTTCTCCTGAAAAATCATGAGATATTATAAATATAGAGAAAATCATACAGAACGATAAACATACACACACACCACCGATATTTTTAAATGTTAGTGTGATGATAGGTTTCAGGCTTTATAAAACTAAGCAAGTAAACCATTAAAGATACAGCTGAAACTCCCTTTTCTCCTTCCTTTCTCCCCTCTGTAAGGTGTGCATCCCATCTGCACAGATTTCTGTGTTTTCAGTACATTTTTATGGAAAAGTATTTACTATTATTTTGTGAGTGGTAACTTTAAGGGTAAATGGCGTCATACTGTACCTAAGATTCTGCAACTTGCTTTTCTTTAAACCAGTGTTTATTTTCACTCATTTTGTGTTTACTCTTCTCATGTTTCTTTTTTAAATCCTTATTTTTTTCTCCTTCCGTGCCTTTAGTTGTATTAACAGAGCTGTAGCGATTCTTCACCCCTCCTCTGCACCACTGTCACCATCTTTTCCCCATGTGACTCTGGTTTAGAAGTTCAATTGCATTTCTGATAGTCTAATGGTTACTCACAGTTTTGTTTTTGTTTTTTGGGTTTTTTTTTTTTTTTTTTTTTTTTTAGAGAAAGAGGATAGGGGGAGGAGGGGCAGAGGAAGAGGGAGGGAGAAAAACTCAAGCAGACTCTGCACTGAGCGGGGAGCCCAACACAGGGCTGGCTCCCAGGACACTGAGATCATGACCTGAGCTGTAATCAAGAGTCAAACACTTAACCGACTGAGCCACTCAGGTGATCCACTCACAGATTATTAATACGCATACTCATACATATTTTTCCTAGATCTAAATTTATTTATTATCTCTAGCACCCTCTTATGTAAGCCAAGGATGTCAGTATGCTTTACCTACTCAGCACTCCCACCACCAACATTCTTTGATGTTTATCATCTCAACTTCCAGCTCTCCCTCTATTTCTAACACAAAATTTATGTTTCCACTGTCAATAATTCACACACTTACTGAAATACTTTACAACAATTTTTTTCTTCCTTCCAACTCTTCCCTCTAATTTCACTTTTCTCCTTCCTGAACTAGGCACAGGAGTCTGTGAGCAGTAAATACCGATATTCTTTATGTAGCTGAATGTGTCCCTGTTTTTCCCTCACAACTGAATAATAATTAAGCTAGGTATGAAATTCTAGATAAACTTTTTTTTTCCCCTCAGTGCTTTGAAGATATTAACTCATTTGTATTTGGGGGTCTTATGTGGCTGAAGATAATTCCTTTGTCGATCTAATTGTTATTCCTTTGTAGCTAAGCAGCCTTTTCTTTCTGGTAAGTTTTAATATTTATTTTTTATCATTCATGTTCTGCAGTTTTGCTACAGCATAAATAGATATAAGTTTATTTTTATTTGTTCTGTTTGCACTTCATGTGAACTTTTAACCTAAAGATTCAAGATTTCAATTCAGAGAATTTATATCGTTCTCTGCAATTTTCCCCTAGAACTCCTAATCAGATGTATGCTGGAGACTCTCAACCCATTTCCCGTACCTCTCACCTGTCCATCACATGCTGGTGTATCTATATATATAATTTTTCTTTCTGTCTGTATTTTGTTTGTATCGCTGAGCTTTTTTTTTTCCCCAATTGTATTAGGGTTCTCCAGAGAGAGAAACAGAATCATAGATATTTGTATATATACCTGTCTACCTGGGCCCCAAATCTGACCACCCTCCTAATAGGCCTCCTCTCCCAGGTGTGCTTGTTTCTGTTCCTGCCTCCTTGTTTCCCTACCTGGCTTCTGACTTCTCCCAGCACCCAGCTCAACTCTGTCCCATTCCAATAAAATGGCAGCAATCACTAGAGATGATGAACAAAGTCAAGTGTTGCTTCAAGAAAATATAACGGCCGAGACAGAGAGGGAGACAGATGGACAGACAGACAGAGAGCCACAGAGACAGAGACTTCTGATGAAAGCAGGGTCTTTAATCACCACCACTCCCTTCGCCAGTGAAGTCCCCAGTAAGAAACAGATGGCATACTCAAATGGGGTAATTCAGGAGAGTCTAATGAAGGGACTACTTGCAAGGGTGTGGTCAGAGTGGAGAAATCATGAAAGATTAGTGACTCTCTCAGGATCAGCAAGAGCAGGAAGCTGACACCAGCCCTAGGTCTAAAGAAGCAAAGAGAAAAGAAGCAGTCAACAGGACTAGCAGAATGTCAGAGCCATGGCTAGAGGAGATGGTTGCCTGGCAGGACTTAAAGCCTTTGATAAGGACTCGTGGTCCCCTGCCAAGCCCTGACTGGGTGAGAAAAGAAACAAGGAAGCAAATACCACAAACTCCTTCTTCTCCCACTCTCTAGTGTCCTGTTGGTGCTTCCCAGGGGCCAAACCCACCTTGAAGCCAGACTGCAGGGGGCTCCTACCACAGACATGAAAGGTCAGCCTCTCAGGGCACACTTGGAAAAGGTCAAGCACGGATCTGGATGTGGTAAATAGAGAATGTCCCAAGACTATGTATTTCTCAACTCACTTCCATCTTAAAAATACAAAACTGCGGGCTTCAGAGGGGAGGGGGGTGGGGGAATGGGATAGGCTGGTGATGGGTAACAAGGAGGGCACATATTGCATGGTGCACTGGGTGTTATACGCAACTAATGAAGCATCGAACTTTACATCGGAATCCGTGGATGTACTGTATGGTGGTTAACATAATATAATAAAAAATATTATTGTAAGAAAAAAAATACAAAAATAAGTTATCTTCCTTTTTTACCTCCCAGTCTTCAGCTACTGCCTTTTCATTCTTCTACTTTATGGGTCATTTCTTAAAGGAGTGGTCTAATGCACTGTCTGTGATTTACTCTCATTCACTCCCTTCCAGTTCACAACTTTGCAAACCCAGGAGTCTCTCTCAAAGAGAAGACTGATTTCCTGCTGAACTCTAAGCCCAGTCCAAACATTTCAATTCTTATAAACTTCTTTGAGGCATTCCCTTCTGAAAGCCTCATCCTCTCTCGGTTTCTGTAGGGACGCTTTTTCCCAGTTCTTCTCTTGGGCTGCGGTGGCAGCATGGAGGAGGAGCAGCTCCCTGGGCTGAAGAAGCAGCAGCCAGGGAAGACCAGAAGGCTCTGAGGAGCGAAGCCAACCATGGCTGGAGGGGTGGTGGAGGGGTGAGGGTAGGGAACATGCGCCAGCAGAAGAAATAACTTGTGTGATGGCTGTTGCTTCTTGCTCATCATCAGTGGCTGTGCAGGTGGCAGCCGAACTCTACGAAGTCACTCTTCAGAATGGGAGAAGCTGAAGTGATCTGGAAGGAAGGTAAGTTTCCATAGCAAAGACACAGAGAAAACTTGACAGAGGTATCTGTCTTTTTTTTTTTTTTTTTTTTTTTTTTTTTTTTTTTTGGACACAGAGAGACAGCCAGCGAGAGAGGGAACACAAGCCCGGGGAGTGGGAGAGAAAGAAGCAGGCTCCCAGCAGAGGATCCCAATGTGGGGCTTGATCCCAGGACTCTGGGATCATGCCCTTAGCCGAAGGCAGACGCTCAGTGACTGAGCCACCCAGGCGCCCCTATCTTAAAAAATATGTAAGTCTCAGCCATCCATCAATACTCTGTCCCCTTGATGTGCTCTCTCCCCCCAGTCCACTTCTGGTTCCCTTCAGAGCCTCAACTGGCAGCAACTAGCAGTATCCGCTGACAGCAGTCACCTTATGGACAGTTGAACTACGGAACCCTAAGCAAAGACAGGGCCAGCAGCAGGTCCTATCCTGGCAGGCAGCACCCCATGTTACCCCTTTGTTCCTCTGACAGGTGAGAAGAGAGAAGCAGGGTGGAAGAAGAGGTACTGAAGACTGAGCAGGCAGGTGGAATTCAACGTCCTTTTTTTCCAAATTAGAGAGACAGAGTCTCTGCCAGGACTTCTGGGCCCTGATACAGCAATAAGTCAAATGCCAACATTCATCTCCTTGCAAACGGGATCCCCCCCCCCGCCCCGCCTTGGAGCACGGACAGAATGCTGTTGAGACGCCCAGTGGAAAAAGCTGAGTATGGCTGGGCAGGTCCCCACAGGCCTTTGCCTCTAGACCCCCTGAGGTCCCTCCCCAGGAGTGCTTGACAAATATGCATGGCTTCAAGGCGGTCCAAGGAATGCAGCTGTCTCAGCCATTCACTACCCAGGCTCAAAACCACCGGGCAGGAAGAGCAGACAGCGAGAGCGGGCTAGGATCTGTCTCGGATGAGGTTTGGAAACAGGAGATACCCCTGACTGGGCAGGCGGAATTGATGTGGTCTGGCCTGGGGCAAGGGAATGGGCAGAATGACCTTCCCAGCTCTCGGCCAGCCCGGTGGGTCTATGAAAAGAGACATTTTATTCATTCTCGGGCTCTACCCAAGTGACTCTGAAATATTCCTAGACAGTTGCCAGGAGAGTCAATGGTGGGTGAAACAAAGTTCCAAGAGCCAAGATTCTGGGTTTCAAGCCATTCCCTTCAGCTCCCCCCTCCCTGTGTTTGCCTTTAAGTCGATTTAAGATTCCCCTTTTCTGACCAACTATAAGACCCTTGAAGCCAGAGGCTCTTTGCTGTCTTGCCTCCTCCTGCCAAGCCCGTGCTGGGTTGCCTTAAAAAAAGAAATTACTGTTTGACTCAAGATCATCTCTCTGGGTCACAATTTGTCAGCCACAGGCTCTGGAGAGATCGAGCAGATGAGCCGTGGCGGGGATGACGAGGAGGAAAAACCCTGGAATCACGATTACTCATTTATAGTCTTCCTATTTGTACTCTACTCTGAGAAAGGGTTAGTTTGAAAGAAAAAAAAAATGTAGACACATTGCCATCCCAGACCCAGAAAATCACATTTCTTACCTAAAAGAAAATGTCACCAAACAGAAAGGCTAAATGGCCCCCAAGTCTGACATCTACCTACATCTGCGCATGTCAGGCCCCTGTTGAGACAGATCTGGGACAGACAGACGGATACATTGGGGAGTTGGCTGGAGTTACTCAGGTAGGGCAAGCCAGAGGGAGTAAATCAGGAAAGCTCTTCTACGAGAAAAAGCTTTGAGTACAGATTTGTGAATGAGGGGAAAGTTGTAACAAGGAGAGGCCAGGATAGTTCTCTGCAGGTTGTCATGGGCAGAGGATGGAAAGCATGGAAGCTGAGGCATACAGACCAGGACCAGGAAGCATTTTGGAGGGCCCTGCTAATAATGGGAAGTTGGCTATATCACCATATTGGGCTGGGGGAGTTTGGAGGTGGGGAGAGGCAGCCTTTAAATCTCAAATTGAAGAGGTTGGATTTAATACAAGGAGACATACACAGCCAAGTTGAAAATCCATCCAAATATCTGCGGAGGCATGCAAGAAGTTGTGGACTCTCAAGGAGGATCTCGGGGACTCTGCTGATGCCTGAGGGTTTCCAGTGCAGGCAGATCAAGGGGAGAAAGAGAGATCCTTTTCTCATAAAAGCTCAGAGTCAGGCGGAGGGGGGATTAGCAGCCCGCAAGTAAGGGCATGCACCTCTAACCAAGCTTTTAAGAAAGATCTTCCCCATTCTAGAAAAGCAACAAAAGCCCCACTCTTTGGGTGGGGATGGATATAAAAGGGCTTGCTTTAACATCTGTGACTTACATCTGATACCTCAAGTGTGCAGGAAAGAACACTGGGAAGGGAGGCGGGAGAAGAACGTTCCTGTGTGAACATCCTTCATTGCACTGGGCACTTAAGACCAAGAGCTGGCATGAGGGCTGGTCCTCAGCATTTGATGGCTGCCCTACGCCCACAGCACAGACAACCTATGACGTGGAATGGGCTCTTTCAAAAGTTCCTCTTCTCCAGGCTGCTTTAGTTCTACAAACGACGTTTGCATGTCTGTGTCAAGTCAGTTTTTGGTGCTGGGAAGCATCAGGATGGATGCTTCTGCCCTTTGATAGATGCTGGCGTTCTAATGGGCCAAACGACGCTAAACCAGTACACATACAAATAAGATCATTTCAATTGGTGCCAAAGACTATGACAGAAAGAAAATGTCTAGGCTCAGCAGGGAAGAAAGTGGCATGCTAGTGAGGGACAGACAGCAGAGGGGCTGGGGTGCAAAGGCTTGTCCAAGGAGTCAGTATTTGCGCCGAGGCTGAGGTGGCCGTCAGGGACAACCAAAGGACCAAAGGCAGAGCCTTCCTGGAAGAAGGTGCAGGAAGTGCAAAGACCTAACCTGAGGCTGGGGTTTATAAAAAGCAAATAAGACAAGAGTCACTGCTAAGTGTTCAGTGTTCAAAGCGTGAGGGAAGATGTCAGACATATGAAAAATGAAAGATATTGAACGGTTCGATGGGACTTAACAGAAGTCAAGATAAGAGAGAGACAAAGAGAAGCAGACAGCCGGTGAGCAGCATGTTCCCTGTGTGTGCACCTTCCCTAGTTAATTAGCTTGTGCTCATGGAGCCTGCACGAGTGTGGTCACCGCGCTCACGCCTGAGTGCTGCTCTGGGCCACTGACTTCCAAGACCCTGAACAGAGGCTGACTTTGTCTCCAGGAAAGCAGGTTAGAGGTGCAGAGAGAAAAGCACGGTGAGCCAGCGCCTGGGGCCTCCCCACTCTCCAGGGTGGTGATCACCGACCGTACTTTCAGGGCCTGTCTTTCCACAAGATGGTCGGAGCCTTGGGGCACATGGCTACACTCAGGGGGTTTATGTTCCTCTGGTAACAAAGGCTGCAATGTTATAACACAGGGTGTCTGCTGAGTAGGAAAGAAGTGGAGTTGAGTCAGAGGGGATTGGCTATCAGCTAACGCGCTGGGGGAACAAAGACACTCAGTGCCTTCCAAGACATGACTCCAGCAGTGGGGTGAGAGCGAAGGAAGACAAGGTGGCGTCAGTGAGGCATAAGTAGTTTCAATTTCAAAAGGAAGGGTCTGAAAGATGAGAGCGCTCGTAGTGTCGACTTGACAGGAGTTGCTGAAATCCAGGGGGTGAGGATGGAGAGGGAACTAATGATCCTTTTTCAGCAGCCCCTCGAGTTGCCGACTCCTGATAGCCCTGCTCACTCCCTTTCCACCTTACCCACACCTAGAACATTAGAGAGAAGAGGTGGGAAGCAGTGAGAACAATGGAGCACAGCCAGGATCGCAGGGTAACCTGCCTGCAGATGGCAGAGCTGGGAAGGAGTGGAGGCTGGTGGAACCGAAAGTCAGCACCTCTCAGGAGGCCAGGCTGGGGTGGCAAAATCACAAATGGTCTGGGTACAGCGGTGAGGAGCAGTGAGAATCTGCTTTCTGCAGGGATACCAAATTCGCAAACCCAGCTTCTCCCTTCCTGCTGAGGGCATCCCTGTGCTCCAAGAACCAGTCTCATCCTGGCTCTAGGAAGTTCTTTAGCTCCTGCCCCTCCTGACTTATCATGACTGCCGTGTTACAATGGGACCATTTAACATGACAGCCATGCCACAATGGGCTTAAATGGTCATTTCTCCTGTGAGTGCCTTTTTTGCTTTCCCTCTTTCAAGATCTTAGCTGCCACTGCCCCTGTCCCTGAAACTACTGAAAGCCACCGATATCACAATTTTTAGAGATCTCCAAACAGAATGGCTTTGCTTTCAGCATTAGAGTAGCCCCAAAATAGGACTGAATGTATAAATTCCATGAGTCCTCATAAGTCATTAGCCCCCTGGAATATAAGTATCTTAAGGGCTACATTTTGTTGTTTGCTCATTGGTGATCCTCAATGATAAGATGAAAACCTGGCACACGGTAGGTGCCTGATACTATTTTTTGAACATGAGCCGCTGTGTCAGAGAACATTTATGTGTCACTCCAGGATTATACCCCACAACATCCTTCCCTGCCAATAATCAATCATCCTGCCAAAGGCCAAGTACTTCGACTGTCTCCTGCCTCAAGTGAAGTTTCTACCTATCTGAAGTTAGGGATGCTCTTTCTGGATCTTCATGGTCCCAATGTCCCAGGTACCTTACGACTCATGAAAACTTGTCCTGATTCTCCCAGGTCCCTACAGGTTCTCTGGGACCCAGATTCCCTCCTGGGCCTGGAAAACAATCACTCTTGCCTTCTGGGGGTCAGAACAGCCAGCTCCTGAATTTTTCTCCAGCCCCTTCCTCTCTGCCACTTGCTTGTGCTTTGCACAAATGCTTTGACCATGAGTCATTTGTTGAGGCAGAAAGGAGTTAAGAGGAGGAGGGAGCCAAGGGTCCCAGGTCTCCAGTGACTAGACTACTCAGGAAAAATGAAGTCCAGGCAAACATCATCGCCCCCCGGCACTCTGCTCCCCCTTTTCCTCATGGAAACAAAGTGGATAAAAGGTGAAACATCTGTTTTGCTTTGAGAAGTCTTCATTTGTCTTTCCTCTTTCTCCTCAGTTTTAACCCTTCCTTTGCCACTGGAAGTCCTGCTGCATCCTCCACACTTAGTCCTGTCTCCCTGGGGACAACCAGGGCACAGTCTCCTTGAGGGGCATTATCCCATTTACAGACTATCTGGGATAACTTGTCTCTCCTTCTCCTTTGGCTACCATGAGTCTGAACTGAGCTCACAGCATTACACGATGTCTGCCCACTTTATTGTTCAGCAACTATCTGCTTTTGAGAGCAAAGTACCTGCCCAGCACCCTGCAGCTACTAGAGACCCAGTGAGGAGCAGGACAGATGTGGGCCCTTGGGAGCTTACATCCCAGGGCAGGGAACAGACAAAGGAGCAAACCAAAAAATAAATAAATCATTGCAACTTGTGAGAAGTGCTTAAGAAGGCAACAACTAGGATGTAGTGGAAGGTTATAATGGGGGCAGAGTCATGGAAGATCAAGGGAGGTCATGGGAAGTCAAGAAGGTCACACAAGTCTATTCTGTAGAGAGGACATTTAAATTGAAATATTGTAGAAGACACGAAGACAAGTGTGGGAAGAAATGAGTGAGCAACTTCTTGCTAGATAAGTCTCCAAAGGCAAGGGAAACAAAGGCAAAAATGAACTATTGGGACTTCATCAAGATAAAAAGCTTCTGCACAGCAAAGGAAACAGTCAACAAAACTAAAAGGCAACCTAAGGAATGGGAGAAGATATTTGCAAATGACATAACAGATAAAGGGCTAGTATCCATAATCTAAAGAACTTATCAAACTGAACACTCAAAAACCAAATAATCCAGTCAAGAAATGGGCGGAAGACATGAACAGACATTTCTCCAAAGAAGACATACAAATGGCCAACAGACACATGAAAAATGCTCCACATCACTCACCATCGGGGAAATACAAATCAAAACTGTGATGAGATACCACCTCACACTTTTCAGAATGGCTAAAATTAACAAGACAGGAAACAACAAATGTTGGCAAGGATGCAGAGAAAGGGGAACCCTCTTACACTGTTAGTGGGAATGCAAGCTGGTGCAGCCACTGTGGAAACCAGTATGGAGGTTCCTCAAGACAGTAAAAATAGAGCTACCTTATGACCCAGGAATTGCACTACTAGGTATTTACCCCAAAGATACAAATGTATTGATCCAAAGGGGCATCTTCACCCCAATGCTCATAGCAGCAATATCCACAATAGCCAAACTGTGGAAAGAGCTAAGATGTCCACCAGCAGATAAATGGATAAAGAAGATGTTGTGTGTGTGTGTGTGTGTGTGTGTGTGTGTGTAATGGAATATTACTCAGCCATCAGAAAGGATGGATACTTACCATTTACATTGATGTGGATGGAACTGGAGGATATTATACAGAGCGAAATAGTCAGAGAAAGACAATTATCATATGGTTTCATTCATATGTGGAATATAAGGAGTAGCGCAGAGGACGATAGGGAAAGGGAGGGAAAACAGAATGGGAAGTCATCAAAGAGGGAGAAAAACCATGAGAGACTCTTGACTCTGGGAAACAAACTGAGGTTTGCTGGGGTGGGGGGATGGGTAATTGGGTGATGGGCATTAAGGAGGTCCAGTGATGTGACGAGCACTGGGTGTTATATGCTACTGATAAATTATTGAACACAACATCTGAGACTAATGATGTACTATATGTTGGCTAATTGAGTTTAAATTAAAAAAAGAGAAAAAAAAGAAATAAGTGAAGGGGATTTTAAGGAAAAAGACAGTAATGACTTTAAGGGACAGGGAAGAGCTTGGGGTTTTCTAAGAATTGTATAAAAAATTAAAATAAAAAAGTACATTGACATAAAACAGAGCACCTGGTGCTCAGTGAGTGAGGCAGATGGCAGTGGCTCAACGAGCTCAGAAAGTCAGGCAGCCTGGGCAGGAGCTTAAGTTTTATGCTGGATGCACTGGGAAGTCTTTGAAGAGGTTTGAGGGAGGTCATGGTCAGCTTGAGAGAAACCCCTAAGGCTGTCCTGGAGTGACTCAGACACCCACTCCAGCCCCAGCTTCAGCCCCCACCTCCATGCCCACTCCCAGCAACGAGGGGGAGTTAGGATTGTGCTTAATTATAGCAGAGATTCTTTACTCTTCTGATAAAGGCAATAAAGAGATACAGTTCAAATCAGTCCATTTGGCAACTTCCAAGCAACTGGAAAATTTGGTCAATGGTCAACACGAGAATTTTGAATTATTGTTAGAAGCTTCAATGATCCAGCCTCTCCCTGTCCCCCATGACTGTGAATAATCTCAAATTTGTTATAGGACAGTACAGGCCTCCTTATGCCAGAGGATGTTTGCCAGATATTTCTACTCTGGGTGGTTACAAAAAAAAAAAAAAGATATCTAATAACAGCCCAGACCTCTTGGGCTCAGAGATTCATACTACAACCAGATGTACAGAGAAAATGTGGCTTCTTCATGTCTCTTTAGCTGATATGATCCTCCCCAGATGCCCACATGTGCTGAGAAAAGAAAAAAGTAAATGCAATTCAATTGGGTAATTTCAGTCAAATGCAATAATTTAAGCAATGCTTTTAGGTAAAATGCCCGTGTTCTCAGAATTTGACGTCATAAATCTCCTGCCCCTTCCTTTCCCAGTATGGTTTCTGGGCATATGAATGAGGGTGGCTCCTTGTGTCCTCAAAGCAGTGGGGAGAGAAGAGGTTCTTGAATCCACATGGCACCCTCAGGATCCTTGTTGACCATCACTGTTAAGAAGAACCATTTAAGAAGACCGTTCTACCCTGGGCGATCTCCTGGCATTGGCCAGCAGAACTCATGGTTCAAACTGTGTTTCAGCCTCTCTCTTTCAGCCCAAGAGTCCTCTCTGGTTGGTCTGTCTCAGTCAGGGCTCCCGCTGTTCTGTGGGTCATGCCAAGGGTCTAACTGAGACATTTCTAGTTCTGGCCCATGCAACCCATTTGAGAGCTACAAGGCTCTTTGGTCCTGTTCCAGAAATCCACTCCCATGGCCTCAGTGAGCTCCTTTTCAGTCTCTTGGCCAACTTCTCATTCCCACGTGTAAGCTGGGACGTCACATCCCGCTCATACTGTACAGGCACCAATGCAATTTGAGAGAACTAAATTCAGTCTTCTCTTTCCCAGACCACAGGGCACCAGCAATTTTACTTTGATGTGCCCATCTCTAGGCTGGTGCTTTTCAAGCAAGCCCCTCCAAGAGGCAAGGGAGATGCTTCCCTGCCCTCAAACTCCATTATGTCCAGATACTTTGGCTGTTTACATCCCCACCATCCCATCTCCTGCTCAGCACCTTCCTTCCCCCTCTTTCTCCGTCTTCATTTCTGTTTTCCATAGTGTTTTGAACAGCAAACAAGGGTGGCCTTTGGGATGGTCATTTTTCTACGCTATATACTCCTTTTCCCCTTATCATCTATCTTAGAGAAAATGCAGGTTTCTTTACTTGTGTTCCTCCCTTTTTATCAGCTGTTTGATCTTGATCCTTGAAGCATTTTCTTGTAAGTGGCAACAGACAACTTCTTTTTCCATAGGTCCAAATACACTATCAGCTCCAGAGTAATTAAGTTTTGCAAATACCTATTACTGGTCTTCAGCATTCATACAACCATTGACAAAGTAGAGAAGACTTACAGCTGCAAAATAGCATGTAAAGCTATAAACTAATAAATTTCAAAAGGATGACATATATGAGAAATGCTGGACTGCCGGTTTGGGAGAGATATAAAGAAAGAATAAACCCTAGGCCTGGCCCTCAGTGAGCTTGTAGGCTAGACTAGAGCAAGGAACGCCTCTATGATTTACTGTGACCAGAACACGGATACGAGCTGAAAGTACAGCACTGGGGGACTAATATCATGAAGGATGATATTTCCCTGCACTAAGAAAAATGCATCCATTGTAAGACTGAGGTAGCTATAAGCATGCTGATAACAAAGGATCTCCAAAATATGTGGTAATATAAAAAACTCAGCTAAGGTATAAAATGGTAAATATCATTGGTTACCATTTGTGCACAAGAGGGCTCATCCTCATTCACTTCTCCCAATCCCCCAGGCATATATCTGTGTACATATTTATGCTGTCATGGAATAGCTCTGGAAGAATTCACACATACACACACACACACACACACACACACACGCATGCACACACACACATACACACACATCCATTCATTTGTACATTTTAAAACCATAGACATGCATTTATTCTTCCTATTATTTACTTATTCTTATTTATTATTTCTACTAAAATCTAAAAATTAAAAAAGGACCCATGGGAAGCAAACATACAGAGAACAATGGAGAAAGAACTCAAAGGACTCAAGGATTCCAGACACTTCCACATGTTGAAAGAACTCAAGGATTCCAGACACATCCATATGTTGAAACATCAGCAGAGGCTTCACAGAGGAGGCTAGGGGTGCCTGGATTTGGCAAGAGTACCCATGATAAGAAAACCTGGATACCCAGCTGCTCAATCAGGGGAGTCTCCAGGCCCAAGCTAAGAATCTGGCATTTGGGGGCTAGTAAATTCAGAGCCTTTGGCATCATTTTTGCTGTGAGATCAAGACCCCAGATCCCAGGCAGGACCAGAAGCGGCTGGGCAGCACCCATGGTCTGCCAGGGCAAACAAAGGCAAGGGGAAAAGGGTGTGGTTAACAGTTCATGCTCAGAACTAAATCCTTTATTAGGCAATGTAATCAAATCCTACACTTTTCAGAATTACCACTGTTGGTCTGGGCTTTTACAAGAGTTCCAACCCTTTTTATTATTTTTCCAGCATTTCTTTCTTCTCCTTTTGCTTTTGGTTTCACAACAACTTTGGCCTGCTCCCCATCTCTTTGAGCCAGTTCATTGTTTCTCAGGAGACACTGACTAAGAAGCAACTGCTCTCTGGACATGAATTCTTCTCATGGGGTTTCCTCACTGATGACAAGTTGTCTCCCGCTTCTGCAGGAAGGGGAGAAACACTACTCATTTTCAGTGGGACCAGGAAGAGGTCCAGAATGCTGGGGCATTTCAGGGATCCACACTGTCTCTGAGTGGAGGCACAATATCTACCCTCCAGGTCCTCATAGGTCATTACTGGCCCAGGAGCATCGGCCTTCTGTCCTGGACAGGGAACACTTTGATTATCTATCTCAGGCCACACCTAAGGAAGAGGGGAGCCAGTGACTAAGCTAGCTTAGTCAAGTGCAGTCCCAGACATCTGGCAGCAGTCAGTTCTGGACTAATGTCCCACATCCAGTACAGAGCAGCCATTCCCCCAAGGTGCCCCATCCTTCCTTCTAATGGAGGAAGGCACTATAGGCCGCCGTTAAATGGTCACTGAGGTGTTTTTTTTCTTCTTAATTTAAATTTAATTAGCCAACTTGTAGTACATCATCAGTTTCAGATGCAGTGTTCAATAATTTATCAGTTGCTTATAACACCCAGTGCTGAACACATCACTTGAGTTTTACAAAGAGAAGTCACGGGAGCTACGCCATCTTCTCAGTCATTTGCAGCTGACCTTCTATAAAGCAAGCTCACCCTTGGTGACAGAGCAGATCCACAAGGAAGGAGATAAAACGTAAGTAGAAGGAGCCTTCGGGTTTATTTAGCTCATCCCCCTCATTTTACATTTAAGGAAACTCATTCCTAGGGCTAGCATTGTAATTGCAAAGCTCTTTGCTGGTGGGAACAGGTGAACTCACCTCGACATCAGGACACATGCCATGGGATCGATTCATGGAAGTGTGTCATTTTAGGACTCGAACGTTCAGGAAGGAGTGTCTTAGGACAGAGTCAGAGATTTCAGAAAATGCGAAAGTCCTGACGTCTTTGGGGAAGGAAGGGGTAGAGGAGGTAGCTTTTCCAGTTCCTGATGTGTGACACATCACCCCAAGACCTAGTGGCTTAAAATAACAACCACACAGATTTTGCTTGTGAATCTGAAATGTGGATAGGTCACTGTGAGGACAGCTCATTTCTGCTCCACTGGACATCGGCTGAGACAGCTGGAAGGTTGGGATCATCTGAAGACTTGTTTACTCTCATGTCGAGCTGTTGATGCTGGCCATCAGCTAGACATCGGCTGGGGGTGGGACCAGGACTCTACATGTGTCCCCTTCATGTGACTTACTCAGAGCATGATGTCCAGGCTCCTGGAGTGACTGTCTTGAGAGAGACCCAGGGACAAGTCAAATCACTCCATATAACCTGGGCCTGAGAGTCACACAACGTAATATATGCCATAGTCTATTTTTCACTGCAGTCACACAGCCTGGCCCAGCCTCAAGGGGAGGGAAACTGGGCTCCAACTTCTGATAGAAGGAATGCCAAATAATTCACTGATATGGTATGTAACCACCACACTAGGTCAGTTTTCAATTGATCTGATTTGGGGGTTCTTCTCAACCAATTACCAGGTAGACCCTGAGTTAAGATGAAAATGTAGGGGCTTCCTTGGGCCAACAGTAACCCCATAATGGAGGAATATCATTTTCAATTCTCCTGGCTTCTGGCATTCCTGAATCCCTCAGCTCAGCCCAGATTATGTAGATTATGACACAGCTGTCTCAAGAGTTAAAAACAAAGAATGAGTTCACTCCTGTTCCAGGTTCCTGAAGCCGGGAATTTAGTGAAGTCCATCAGAATACATCAAGCAGCTAGTGAGAGCTTCAAAGAGGGAGAAGCAGAGCAGGGACCCACGCACTTTTGACAAATAAGGACAGGGTAGGAATCCTAAAGTCTTAAGAGAGCAAAAGAGAACTCCAGCAAAATGGTCTTAACAATCAATGGGAGATCCCAAGCACCTTCTCTGGCTAGCCATTGGAGATTTTTGTCTCCCTGGTTTAATAAGGCAAAGTGCCCTCAGAATTTTTTAGGCCAAGTGTGACTGGAGAGGACCTAAGTGGTTTCTGTCTATTCATACCCTTTGGTGGGCTTTATAAGCACCTAGATTTCCCACCAGCCAGCATGCTTCTCTGGGTCTGCCTGCCTTAATTAGAATGTGAAAATGTGACACATCAACTTCTTAGTCCCCCAGTCACACAACCAGAAAGAAAGAAGCCTTGGGAGTCAGAAAGTTAAGCCACATGGAATGGATAAATTTTGACAAGGGAGGAGGCATAGGCAAGTCACAGGATAGAAATGGTCTAAGAAGCATGAAGCATGAGAGACTATGGACTCTGAGAAACAAACTGAGGGCTTCAGAGGGGAGGGGGGTGGGGGAATGGGATAGACTGGTGATAGGTAGTAAGGAGGGCACGTATTGCATGGTGCACTGGGTGTTATGCGCAACTAATGAATCATCGAACTTTACATCAAAAACCAGGGATGTACTGTATGGTGACTAACATAATATAATAAAAAATATTATTATAATAAAAAAAAAGAAATGGTCTAAAGGAGGAAAAGAGAAGAGAAAGGAGTACAAGTGCGGGGGGTTAAAACGAAGGGGAAAAGTCACTAAAAAGGTGGAGGAAATGTGTATTAGGAAAACAGTTAAAAAGAGAAGTGGTCCTGAAACTGAACGTGGATGACAAAAATTTACCTTTGGGAGGAGTTTGAGGAACTCAATCCCCTACCTCTGTGAAAATCCACAGCCCTACCCTGTGCACATCTGCCTTCTAAGGGCCTGATGTGTCTATGGGGACAAGTAGCAGAGGAGGAGTCCTGCTAACTTATGGGAATTCTATTCTCTCTTTCTCTGTCTCTACACACACATACACGTACACACACTCACTCACAACTGCACACACACACACACACACACACACACTATAGGATTACCATTATGCAACTATCATGCAAAAAACATGCTCTTTACGTTCTCCTGACTCTGTCCCTAGAAACCTGAGGCCCATCTTCATCTTCTTGTAGACTCAGGGTCAGACCCCTGTGATAAATATAGAACCATAATTTAAGTCTTGGGATTCAATAGGACTTTTGGGGCCATTGTCTGGATCCCCCATATACCTCCCCTAACAGGAGAGGCTCCCTTGTCTCCCAGAGAATAGACCCTTACAGGCTCTGTACTCAGAGGAGTCCTCTGAAGAGTGATTGGGAATGGTGGACAAAGCCAAGAAGTCAATCCACTGGATATGAACCCTGAAATTCAAAAATGATGGTGGTGGTAGTGGAGAGATGGAGAGAAGATATGAGAGAAAGACAGAGAGACAGAGGGAGGGAGGTGGGGGATAGAGAGAAAAAAGGAGAGGAGGGACAGAGAAATATACATGAACACACATGCGTGAGTGTGTGTGTGTGTGTGCACGTGCGCACATGTGCAAAAGGATGACAGAGAGAGAAGGGAAGGGAAAGAAGAAAAAAGTTGACATTTGAAAAGTCTTTCCTTATGTTGAGGCCACAGTAAATGAGACGATAATGAAATTCTGCACAGATTAAACGCCCAACAGAAAACTTGGAAGCAAATGAGGAATTATATCACAAAGCCTCAGCATCATGTAAATCTCCCCGAACAGGGAAATCAAAATGTTAGCAACAATTACATTCTTCTTATAACAAAATTGGTTCCGAAAATGGAAAGAAAGAATGGAAACAGTTTCTGCAAACGATTAAAGGGAGAGCGGGGACTGTGGGGGGCGCTGGGAAGGGAGGGAGGGTCTGGCAGCGATAAATATAGAACCATAATTTAAGAGACAGTAGGAAACGCTTTGTGTGTGTTAATTGGAAATGCATTCTAGAGGCTGCAGTGTGTTCACCATGAATGTCGTGACCTTGGGTTCCTTAAGGGAATGTGGGCTCCACCCTGTCCCCATGGTGAAGGGAAGAAGCAAGAAACCATGTCATTCAATGGATGAAAGAGGTTCCAGTTTATATGGTGGAAGGAACCATTTTGTTTTGTTTTGTTTTTGTTTTCCTGTTTCATTCTTTGGATTAAAGAGAAAAACACTGTGGGATTACAGCAAAACCATCTTGTTTGCCAAGGAAAGAGTCTCAGAGATGGGATAGTTTGAGAACAGTCTCACCCCATGCTGGAGTGACAAGATGGATGCTCTTTGCTGCTCCTGGTCGCCAAAGATCCTGGTTAATCAAATGAACGTTTGGCCAAGGGACAGAGAGCTGTTGGGAACGGGCCTTGGGAAGAGGATTCCTCGTGCTTATCTGGGGCAGTTCCTCTTCCTCCGGGGACCTGCTGTTGGCAGTGACAACAGTTCCTGGCTCTGTGTCTCAGAACAGAGGAGAATGGATCAGACCGGCTCTGGTGAAATGCAGAATTGCGGTCTGTTATGCATTTGGGCTGAAACCCTTGGTTTTTGAATGATCAAAATGGTAAAGGATAATCCTTCACTTAATCTCTGCCAACTAACTTCTACTCCGTCACTTGTTTTTCAAATCGCCCCCTCCTTCCATCCTTTCACATTCCTCTTGCAACACAACCAGGGCCTTTAAGAGCTTAGGCCCCAATGATGCCCTGGGGCCATGGTGATGCCCAGATGCAAGGGCGGTACATGGGGAGTGCAGCGTAAACTTGGTAAGAACCCAGGCTCCCAAGCCACCCAGACCCACCTAATCAGAATCCTGTTGGGGGTGGGCAGGAAATCTGCATTGGTAAAAAGCTCCCAGGTAAGTCTCAGGTGGCCAGCCCAGCCCCAGTCTCCAGACAAGCCCCGGGAGCCACTGAACACCAAACTTCTTATTTACAACTATGTAAACTGGAAGATCCGTAGGAGAAGAAAGGGAAGAAGAAAGGGGCGATAAACAGAAGGGGGAATGATCCACAAGAGACTATGGACTCTGGGAAACAAACTGAGGGCTTCGGGGGCGGTGGGGGAATGGGATAGGCTGGTGATGGGTAGTAAGGAGGGCACGTATTGCATGGTGCACTGGGTGTTATATGCAAGTAATGAATCATGGAACTTTACATCAAAAACTAGGGATGTACTGCATGGTGACTAACATAATGTAATAAAAAAATTATTATAAAAAAAACTATGTAAACTGAGACTCAGAGAGGAAATCATTGCCAAACGCCACATGCAAGGACTAGAACTCAAGCATGTCACTTCTTAGTCCATAACCTTGACACTATCCCTGCAACTCCTTCAGAGAGTAAGACCTGACTCCTGTTCACCAGTTAAGTCACACCTAAGCCTATGTCTAGAAATGCCATGCATGTGATGATGTGACAGTGGGGAGGATGACTATGGTGACAGCCATTAATTACCCAACACCTTCTAAGCATCTGACACTATATAACTTATTTAATCCTCAAAACAATCCTATGGGGTAAGCACTACAATTCACCCATTTTACAGCTTGGAGAATTGAGGCACAGAGGAGTCAGAGAATTTTTGTGAGGCCACACAGCTAGAAGGAAG
>NC_048219.1:179720437-179766913 GCF_002007445.2 Ailuropoda melanoleuca
TATTCTCTCTTTCTCTGTCTCTACACACACATACACGTACACACACTCACTCACAACTGCACACACACACACACACACACACACACTATAGGATTACCATTATGCAACTATCATGCAAAAAACATGCTCTTTACGTTCTCCTGACTCTGTCCCCTTAGAAACCTGAGGCCCATCTTCATCTTCTTGTAGACTCAGGGTCAGACCCCTGTGATAAATATAGAACCATAATTTAAGTCTTGGGATTCAATAGGACTTTTGGGGCCATTGTCTGGATCCCCCATATACCTCCCCTAACAGGAGAGGCTCCCTTGTCTCCCAGAGAATAGACCCTTACAGGCTCTGTACTCAGAGGAGTCCTCTGAAGAGTGATTGGGAATGGTGGACAAAGCCAAGAAGTCAATCCACTGGATATGAACCCTGAAATTCAAAAATGATGGTGGTGGTAGTGGAGAGATGGAGAGAAGATATGAGAGAAAGACAGAGAGACAGAGGGAGGGAGGTGGGGGATAGAGAGAAAAAAGGAGAGGAGGGACAGAGAAATATACATGAACACACATGCGTGAGTGTGTGTGTGTGTGTGCACGTGCGCACATGTGCAAAAGGATGACAGAGAGAGAAGGGAAGGGAAAGAAGAAAAAAGTTGACATTTGAAAAGTCTTTCCTTATGTTGAGGCCACAGTAAATGAGACGATAATGAAATTCTGCACAGATTAAACGCCCAACAGAAAACTTGGAAGCAAATGAGGAATTATATCACAAAGCCTCAGCATCATGTAAATCTCCCCGAACAGGGAAATCAAAATGTTAGCAACAATTACATTCTTCTTATAACAAAATTGGTTCCGAAAATGGAAAGAAAGAATGGAAACAGTTTCTGCAAACGATTAAAGGGAGAGCGGGGACTGTGGGGGGCGCTGGGAAGGGAGGGAGGGTCTGGCAGCGATAAATATAGAACCATAATTTAAGAGACAGTAGGAAACGCTTTGTGTGTGTTAATTGGAAATGCATTCTAGAGGCTGCAGTGTGTTCACCATGAATGTCGTGACCTTGGGTTCCTTAAGGGAATGTGGGCTCCACCCTGTCCCCATGGTGAAGGGAAGAAGCAAGAAACCATGTCATTCAATGGATGAAAGAGGTTCCAGTTTATATGGTGGAAGGAACCATTTTGTTTTGTTTTGTTTTTGTTTTCCTGTTTCATTCTTTGGATTAAAGAGAAAAACACTGTGGGATTACAGCAAAACCATCTTGTTTGCCAAGGAAAGAGTCTCAGAGATGGGATAGTTTGAGAACAGTCTCACCCCATGCTGGAGTGACAAGATGGATGCTCTTTGCTGCTCCTGGTCGCCAAAGATCCTGGTTAATCAAATGAACGTTTGGCCAAGGGACAGAGAGCTGTTGGGAACGGGCCTTGGGAAGAGGATTCCTCGTGCTTATCTGGGGCAGTTCCTCTTCCTCCGGGGACCTGCTGTTGGCAGTGACAACAGTTCCTGGCTCTGTGTCTCAGAACAGAGGAGAATGGATCAGACCGGCTCTGGTGAAATGCAGAATTGCGGTCTGTTATGCATTTGGGCTGAAACCCTTGGTTTTTGAATGATCAAAATGGTAAAGGATAATCCTTCACTTAATCTCTGCCAACTAACTTCTACTCCGTCACTTGTTTTTCAAATCGCCCCCTCCTTCCATCCTTTCACATTCCTCTTGCAACACAACCAGGGCCTTTAAGAGCTTAGGCCCCAATGATGCCCTGGGGCCATGGTGATGCCCAGATGCAAGGGCGGTACATGGGGAGTGCAGCGTAAACTTGGTAAGAACCCAGGCTCCCAAGCCACCCAGACCCACCTAATCAGAATCCTGTTGGGGGTGGGCAGGAAATCTGCATTGGTAAAAAGCTCCCAGGTAAGTCTCAGGTGGCCAGCCCAGCCCCAGTCTCCAGACAAGCCCCGGGAGCCACTGAACACCAAACTTCTTATTTACAACTATGTAAACTGGAAGATCCGTAAGAGAAGAAAGGGAAGAAGAAAGGGGCGATAAACAGAAGGGGGAATGATCCACAAGAGACTATGGACTCTGGGAAACAAACTGAGGGCTTCGGGGGCGGTGGGGGAATGGGATAGGCTGGTGATGGGTAGTAAGGAGGGCACGTATTGCATGGTGCACTGGGTGTTATATGCAAGTAATGAATCATGGAACTTTACATCAAAAACTAGGGATGTACTGCATGGTGACTAACATAATGTAATAAAAAAATTATTATAAAAAAAACTATGTAAACTGAGACTCAGAGAGGAAATCATTGCCAAACGCCACATGCAAGGACTAGAACTCAAGCATGTCACTTCTTAGTCCATAACCTTGACACTATCCCTGCAACTCCTTCAGAGAGTAAGACCTGACTCCTGTTCACCAGTTAAGTCACACCTAAGCCTATGTCTAGAAATGCCACGCATGTGATGATGTGACAGTGGGGAGGATGACTATGGTGACAGCCATTAATTACCCAACACCTTCTAAGCATCTGACACTATATAACTTATTTAATCCTCAAAACAATCCTATGGGGTAAGCACTACAATTCACCCATTTTACAGCTTGGAGAATTGAGGCACAGAGGAGTCAGAGAATTTTTGTGAGGCCACACAGCTAGAAGGAAGTGAGATCAGGATTCAAGTCCAGGACTGACAGAAGATGAATTGTCAGCTTCCTCAACACACTTCTGCTCACTTTCACACTTTGTCCCACAAAACTTTCCCACTGTAAGTTACCTTTCTTGTCCTTAATGCCTTCCCTTACCTCCCTCCCTCCCTATTCGTAAGTACAACAGAAGATGACAGAATTATTCTGGAGTGAAGAAGAAACACTCAAAAGGAAACTTATGCCAGGAGGGCCTTTTCGGAGTGGGGCCTGCAGGCCAGGCATACAGCCAATTGTTGTCATGCCTTCTTTCCCCCACCCCCAGGTTCCTACAAAATTGAAACCAGGACTCAGATGAGGATCAAACTAAGCATTAGCTTTGTTCCCCTGCCCCCAAATAGAGGGGTTCTGGTTTACTGTGTTGGAGGACGTGACTCAAACCTTCTTTTGTTCAGAAAGTTCTATAGGAAACTCCCTTTCTACCACCCTCTCCCACACCCCATAATACAGATACAAGGATCTATCTGGGACTAGTAGAGAAGGCAGAGCAAAATTTTGAGCTAGTTACTATGAGAGGGAGGCCACCAAAAGCAGTGACCTTGGACATGATCTCGCCTAATCAGTGAGTCATTCTCCCTCTTTGCTTGTCAGAAAGAGGGCTCAGGCAACAGGTGAGGGCTACGGAGGGAGGAGCCAGGAGTGTTCTTTCAATTCTGTTTCCTGCTGGGGGATGCAGCAGAAGTCCCTTTTCCTCTACAAAAGTACAAACAGCCAAGTAATGAGTGATGTCTACTTTACCCAGGCCTTGTCTCTGGTATACTTCATGACTGTGTCCCAACTATCCCATATGAGCAAAGGGTCTTTGAACTCTGTTTCCCCAATGGAGCTGATTTGCCTTGAGTCATTCATACTTTCCCCCGTTCTCTTTTTGAGGCCAAGGTAACCTTGAATCTTGGGATAGAATAAACCCAGACCTATCACCGAGGCATGCAAGCAATGCCTTTGAGCGCATATAGATCAGTTCATTAAATTCTGCCCCATTGCCTCTAATTAAAATGAAGAGCTCAACATAAAGCATTAGCCCAATGTGACATGACATTATCTTGGCTTTTCTCGCTTGCTTAAAATAAGAGCAAGTACCCTAAAGTGAAAAGAGAAATGAGATGGGGAGATGATGGAAGGCTCTTATGGAACACTGAGAATCATCGCTGCCACTTGAGACCAGAGATCAGTCCATGGAAGGCACTGCTTATCTCCAGGGACGCCACATCTGCCTTCCCTGCAGCACATCCAGCAGGAAGCTCTTAGCATATGACCCGCCTCCGCAGCCCCCTGGGAAAGCTGGATCATGAGCATTTGGGATCATTTCATATTTCATAAATGGGCTTAACTCACACTCATGAGGTCAACTGGAAGGCCTACTGGATTTAATTATGCTGGAAAGGGATGCAGCCAGAAATGCCTCACATGGACAGGAGAGAGGCAGCCGGGAGAGAACGAGCAAGCAAGAGGGAGATGTGATGGGATATGAGTCATGCTACCCAGGATGAGGGGCTGAAACCATGCAGCCCCCAGGGAAACAACACACCAGTTCCTGAGCCAGGCAGAATCCAAAGGAGATTCTGGTCTCAATCCATTCCCAGGAAGGCTCTGAGAAGCGAGCTGGGTTTATACCACATTGTTGAGTACAAAATAAGCTATGTAAAATGGCACACATTCCTGTGCCCCAGATTCTCACAACGACAACAAGAAATTGTGATAAAGCCACAAAAGGGGTCAAGAGACTTGACATCTTTCTCTCCATATTCTTGGCTCTGCATTCTGAGTCTACAGTATGAGGCTGGCAGGTTTCAGACAAAGTTGCCTCGAGGAAAATTTTGACAGGACAAAGAACGGGAAACTGTGTGAAAGCACAGAGAAGCAACACTGACAAAAAGTCACAGAGATGAAATAAATGAGGCCATAATAAGGACATAGATTCATGGAACAATGGAAGGAACACAATGACCAGCCCAACACAGGCCATTAAGACAGGCAAGGACTAGGGGCTCCTGGGTGACTCAGACGGTTAAGCACCTTCCTTCAGCTCAGGTCATGATCCCAGGGTCCTGGGATCGAGCCCCACATTGGACTCCATGCTCAGCAGGGAGTCTGCTTCTCTCTCTCCCTCTGTCACTCCCCTCCCCACTTGTGCTCTTTCCCTCTCTCTCAAATAAATAAATAAAATCTTTAAAAAAAAAAAAAAAGGCAAGGACTGGGCTCCTTTCAACTGTGGTAGGAGAGGCCTCTCGTTTCCTCCAGCAACTTATCTTTCATCCTTGATAAGATTTTTAGCTGATCATATTGCTCCCCATAATAAAGATTAGTTTTCCAGCCTCCGTTGCGTTAAGTGTGGCCAAGGGGCTAACTTCTTGCCAGTAAAATATAAATTCAAGTGCACATAGCAGCCCCTTGGAACCTTCCTTGGGAGACAGATGGCCTGCCCCGTTGGCCCATTCTTTATCATCCCTTTCTCCATCTGCTGCCTTGAATATGGATGGCACTATCTTGGGCCATGATGACAAGGGCCATATTCCAAGGATGGTGAAGTGATGAGCTCTATGGGGTCTTGGTCCCCAGATGTTATGGAGAAAGATTATCACACTGGTCCTAGAAGGCTTAGCCTCAAACATTGTGCTCAGTCCCTACACCAGACAGCCTCTACCCTGTAATAGGTGACTATATATTTAGGACCAGGTTTGGCTGCAAGTGACAAAAAAACTAAAATAACTCGTGTGAATGGAGAAGTTGATTTCCCTCTTGCATAAAGCAAGGTCCACTTCTTGTATTTCAAATCCTTTTTCTCTTTATCTAGAAATAAAGATCATTCCAGGTATTACAGTCAAGCCTTCTTTCAGAAGTAAATTATCCCCATTCAACTACTCCTCTTCAATTAGAGGCCTCCTCTCATTCCCGTGTTTCTTCATTGCCCGCTCACTATCTGCCTTCCCACCCCTTCCCAGATCCCTTTTGAATTTGGGAGTGTGGAAGATTCCAGTGAGGGGCTAAAAGTGCCTTAAGTCAAAGCCAAGCAGCAGGAAGCCTGTAGAATCAGCCAGATGACTTGAATGCAGGGCCAGCAAACCAGCAGAGGGGCAGACTGGCTTCAAACCAGCTCAGTGCCCAGCTCCCTGGACATGACCCTTAAGGCAGGGCAGCCCCAACGAGAAAGAGAGAGGGGAAGCGGGCTCCAGCTCGTGAAAGCCTCCATGCCTGAGCAGCACTGAAGGCCCAGGGCCAAGATGCAAGCCACCCCAGCTGCTTCTCAACCCTGATGACTTGGGATCTCCTAACCCCCCATGTTTTTTCATTACCTAACCCAAAGACCTCCCGAGGCAAATAAAGTTCTCCACATAGGGTGAAGTTATTGAAGTGAAAAATAATAAACTTTCATGAGCGTGTTTCAATTTTCACTTGTGTTTATGGCCAAAGGTGTTTTTTATTTTAATAATCGCTGCTGGAACAAGGGCAAGCCACATGCTGCTAACTTGTTAAATAGATGGGGAGGGAGGGCAGAGAGAGAGAGAGTCCGTGAGAGTCTGTGCTCAGCTGTAAATTTCTCAACTGCTCTGTTCTAATCCTCCCAGTTTTGAAATCCCACCCTTTAAACCCTAATGATAGAAAAAGGGATAAAATATTATCTGGACCATGTCCTGTTGACAGTCTGCCCTGGGCTTATTTTAGCCACGACAAGCAACTTTAGTGTGTGGGTGCACATGTGCATGTGCGTGGTGCGTGTGTATGTGTGTGTGTGTGTGTTTTAAGAGCGAAACATCCGTGTTCTATGGTGCCATTTCATAATGGACACTGTGTAAAAGGGAAGGAATTTGGAGGAACCAGCCTCCTTCCAGTTGGACATCAACTTGACCGTTGTTTTCAGCTCACTTTTATCTGGCAGCGTTTCTGTTTGCTTTTAAATGTCAGAAAAGGTTAAGAAGGCTTTGAAATCTGCAAGACATTTCCTAGACTTCTGGGGAGGATGCCCACTTTACAATGGCATAAATCGATTACTCCTCCCCACCTTCAAAATTCCTTTTTAGAAGGAACATATCTGAGGAATCAAATGAAAGACAAAAGGATTAAAGTGGATGTTCATTTGTGGGCCTGAAGGAGTGCACCTAGAAATATTCAGATGTTACATTTCTCTCTGTCTTTCTCATCTGTCCTGACTCACATTTTTCCAAATCATGCAGATTCAAGAGAAAATATCCTGACTAAGAGGCTGTAACATAGTCTTTCCTTGGCCCTAACTCTGGAGTTTGCCGCAGTAAAACGCGTCTCAAAGCCCTAAGTGACCATGGAGCCTCCTCTAAGCCTAGGGGGGCTCCAGTTAGCATCACAAGTGTTTAAGAAAGACACAGGGACTGAGCGACCACCGGCTCTGCCAAGTCTCAGTAGTCTTTCCTGTGCAATGGGTGCCAGGTTTCAGAACACCACCAGGGAATAGAGTAAACATACCCTTTGAGGGTTAACAACTAAATTTACGGTTTCAGGTTATATTCTGATGTGCTTATGCTTAATCCTGTCAAGAATTCTTCACTTTCCCCAAGGCAGGAGCTAACTTTGGGGCTCACAGAGGACGGAGGCCCGTTAGGCCTCAAAGCATCTGTCCATCTGGGTGCCTGCAGCGATATCCTTTGCATACCTGGTCACCAATGGCCATCGGTCCAAACAGATTGCTGCTGAGCTGTCCCTTGCTCCTACCACTTTCCAGTTCAGGCCCAGGGACTCCCTGCGCTCCTGTTTGCAGATACAGATCCCATCCTGCTGCCTGTGGGCTAATTCCGAGGCCTGAAAACAGCGGTATGGCATTTTCTGCTGAGACTCACAGCATACACATTCCTAACCTGAGCTTCTGTCGCAGAGCAGGACCTCTCCTTCTGGCACCAACCAAAGGTAAAAACCTCATGGCTTTCCTGTCCGTTCCCTTCTCCACTTCTGCCTGGGGGGTTATTGTCCATGATGGTTCTCCCAGGCATTTTGTACTATGCTTTGAGTCCTTTCCTCTCCATTTCCCTAAGGTCATGGGCCTTGTAACTCCATGTGGTGATGGACGGTAAGTAGATTCACTGTCATGATCATTTTGTCGTGTATACTAATATTGAATCATTATGTCGTATGCCTGAAACTAATATAATGTTATGTGTCAATTACACCTCTATACTAAAAAAGACTACAGCCAAAGATAGCCTTTGTTCCTCTTCTCTGACATGACGTTAGCCTTACCTTGCCCTGAGAACATTCCACTAGGTCAAAAGGAGTATGTGTGTGTACATGTGTGTATGTGTGTGTGCATACATGTGTGCACGCATTTGCACATGCATGCACATACACACATAGGTGTCAGGGGGTTGGATGGAGTAAATATCAGTGGGAAAAAGTCAGTTAATTTCTTGGAACTCTTCCACTATGTTTCTAAATATCCAAAAAAGAGGTGATGAACTTTTAATACCCCTAGCATTGAGAGAATGATTTTAGAAAATTCTCATTTTTAGCTCTTAGGAAACAATTACATAATTCATCCGAGTGGCATATATGCTCTGTTTCTCTGAGACTGCCCCAGCGGAGTGATGACACATCCATGGGTCCAGTGAACTGGAGTAGGAGCAGAGTTGGAAGGAACCCCTGACTTCCTCATGCCAGCCCCCAGAGGACAGCCTCAAAGACAGGTGTCCCGATGTAACCTCAGGAGGACTGCCCACAGGACTTCCCAGCCCTCCGCTTTGGAGGTCAGGCCACATCACCATCCCAGGAGTAGGAGGTGGTGTGCTCAGACTGGGTGGTCAACACAGAGAGCAGCAGGAAGAGGGTGTGGTGGTGCTCTGACCCCAAGGAGTCACCAGTTTTCCAAACACCAAGTCCAGTCCCAAAGCAATAGAGCTAATCTTGCAACTTGGCACCCCGAAAGGGTAAGGCACGAGTCAGAGTAGCCTCACGAAGCCATGAGGTGCCAATTTCCACCTCATCCCGGAGTCATAATTCTCCAGGCTTCGGATCACTCAGGCAAAGCGCTTCTGCCAGCCCCAGGCCTCCTCCCACCTCCTAACTCCAACACAACCCAGGCTCCTGCCACAGCATGCAGGACCGCACGCCACAGCCATGGGCTGAGGGCTGCAGCACGTAATGTATATTTTACATCTCTGGGCAGAGCAAGCCTTTAAGTGTGTGAATATCATTTTTTAAAGCCAAGAAATTTCATAAGCCACTGTCTTATGCTTGGCACCTATGGATTAAGAGACTATAACAGGATGCAAAGCTATGTAAGTTCAGCATTTCTGAATTGAGTTGTCTTTGTTCATCCCAACAGCATTTACTGTATTTAAAAATCATAGTACAGGGGCGCCTGGGTGGCTCAGTCGTTAAGCATCTGCCTTCAGCTCAGGGCGTGATCCTTGCGTTATGGGATTGAGCCCCGCATCAAGCTCCTCTGCTGGGAGCCTGCTTCTTCCTCTCCCACTCCCCCTGCTTGTGTTCCCTCTCTTGCTGGCTCTCTCTCTCTCTGTCAAATAAATAAATAAATAAAATCTTTAAAAACTAAAAATAAAAAAATAAAAATTGTAGTACATAGATGTGCAAAGCTGACCATCAATTCAGTCTATGGCAACGTTTTGTTCAAAATGCAGATCCCTGGACCCACCCCCCCACCCCCAGAAACTTGAGTTCAGTGGATTTGGATGTAGAATCCTGACATCTGCATTTTAACCCCAAGTGTGTTTTTTAAATGGTGGTCAGCCACTGACCACTCTTGAAAAATACTATCCCGGGGGGACTTTGAATTATCTGTGGTGGCTTTTAATAATTTAGCTAAATAGGGCTGTTGTTTTCAGCCCATTAATGCTTTGTAATAGTTTTGCTCATCATCTGCTCTTAATGTTTTCTGAGGTCTGTGAAGGTAACCATGGGAAATGCTGGGCTTGCTGGCTTGGTCATCAGGTCGGGGAGGTGCGTAAGATGGATTTATAGTGTTTTGTGAGTGTCCGTGAAAGCACATGATTTCCCATATCTCTGTCTTTCACTGTAAAGGCTTTGAGCCTACAAAGCATGATTGCTAGCCCTGCAAAGAGAAATCGAAGGAGGTTTGTATTACTTCTTTGGCTTCATACCAGTTTTACAAACTCAAGTTTGGCCAGAGCTATCCCCTTAATTGTGTGTCTTCCAAATCATACAGTCCAGAGATCCATAATTGGACAGTTGATGTAGTGCTAGAAGTTTAGCTGCCCTTCTACAATAAACATGGGGGTGACCAGGGCGTCACTGTTCTTGGTCTGGGCATAACATTTGGCTCATCCATCCAGGAGTTCAATTAGAGAATATGGATAGTTTCAGAATCCATTTTGTGTAAAGGGAAAGAGATTTGCTCCTTTCAATAATGCCATGGAATTTCCGACCTGATTATGAAAAGCTCTGATGAGTCAAACCTAGGCTGGGTTCCTGGCTCTGCATAACTCCCACATTCCTTGAGTTTTGGATTCCTTCAGAATTCATCAAGTCTAAGTCATACACTGACTCTGGTTCCTATGTTATAGTGGAGATCTGAGGAGCATAGCAAGAATCTGCTTCCCTGGACCAAGTTTCCATTTAGCTCAGAAAATAGAGCTCTTAATTTATATTTCCCTTGACAAACAGTGGTTTAACTTACAGGGGAAAAGCATCTCAGGAACTTGGACAAACTTAAGAGAACTAAATTAGGGGTTAGATAAAACTCAGCCTTCCCCCCTCAGCCAGGTTCTACCATCTCTAGTTACTATAAACAATTGCGATTTTGAAGGTGTTGAAAAAAAAACACTGACAATCTCCCCCAAAGGAGAAAGGGATTACAAGACCATTTTGAGCCTCTGTTCTGCTCAGTGGTGATATGGTTATACAGGGCAGCTTGAGTCCTAGACGGGCAAGGACATCTTGCTGCTGTTCCACTGAGCCCCTGGGATGAGCAGTATATGGTCCCAATATCTGTCATTTGTCTGGGAAGTCCTATTATAAGATGCATAGTGAATCCATAGAATGTTAGGCAATGTCTTTAGGATCTCAATCTACTTCCTCTCCCCACCCGACAGCTTCCCACAAGTGTGAACGGTGGAGTTTTAGCCTACTTTGAAATCATGTGGGGAATACCAACTTCGTGCTAGGAATTCCATAGGCAAAAATGTTACAGATAAGGGCCTGAGAGGATGTGTAATATAAGATCTGGCATCCAGAGCTAGAAACCCAAAAGCATCCTTTTATGTTTCCTACAATTTCTATGAAAGAGGAAATTACTATTCTTTTTTTTTTCCAAAATAGCTGAACCAGAGAAGGAGCACTGATTGGCCTTGACACAGCTTCAAATCGAGATATAGCCCTATGATGTTTTCTGTCATTCTGCAACACTGCAGTAACCATCGTTTACCCACACTTTCCAACTTGAAGAATCTCACTTCCATCGTGGAAAAGAACTCAGACAGAAACCTTCAAGGAATCCTAAAGGCAAACCGGGCAAAGATGAGAGTGTGCTTTTGTCACCCATGACGTTGGTCAAATCTGTTTGCCTCCATGGTCCTTGGTTTCCCCATCTGCACAAAGAGGAAGTCAGACTAGACCCCTTTCAAGTGAGACAGTTTACCAGTCTGGAGCTTCCCAGCCTTCGTGGCTTCTTTCCCTGCTCTGCAGTAAGACCCCGATAGCTCCCTCTTTCTTCTCAGCTTCCCACCCAGGGCCCCATACTCTCAGAGGAAAAGAATTGGAACAAACACTCTGCACTCTATAGTTGGAGTCTAACTGTTATTTTGGTGACTGCCTCCTGGGTGGGGGTGGGACGGTCTTTACATTTTAACAAAGTCCCATGGAATTTCAGCATCCAAACCGGTTGATAGAATAAGGGAAGGGGCCAGGGAAAAGCAGACTTCCTGGACACCTTTCGCTCACCCCTTATGCCCCACTGCCCTGTTTTAATGAATAACATAATCCGAGAAAAGCCTATTTCATAGAAAAGGGAAGGAGCCAGTGTTCAGAACCATTAGAAGGTAAAGAAAGAGAGAAGACTGATGGGAAATATAGCAAGAGGAAGGATTTGAGCCAAAAGGCTTCTGTTTAGAATATGAAAGGGAAAAAGAACAGAGATGACCAGGAATGGCAGGTATGCATCCAGCAGTTTGGCAGTCCGCAAAACTTGGCTGCATGACCACAGGTTCTCCTGCTGTCTTAAATTACCTCTCATGCAACCTCCAGGAGCTGCCATCATTGGTCTGTTGGTGGGGAAGGTTGAGCCAACTTGCCCTCCATAGGCTACGCTTAGCAATTTCAGACCCTGGCAGACAGAAACCAGAAAGGAGCAGTTCAGCAGCTCTGACATACCCCAAAGATACAGACGTAGTGAAGAGAAGGGCCATATGCACCCCAATGTTCATAGCAGCTTTGTCCACAATAGCTAAATTGTGGAAGGAGCCGAGATGCCCTTCAACAGACGAATGGATTAAGATGTGGTCCATATATACAATGGAATATTATTCAGCCATCAGAAAGAACGATTACCCAACATTTGCAGCAACATGGACGAGACTGGAGGAGATTATGCTAAGTGAAATAAGTCAAGCAGAGAAAGACAATTATCATACGGTTTCACTCATTTATGGAACATAAGAAATAGCAGGGAGATTGGTAGGAGAAGGAAAAGAAGAATGAAGGGAGGGTAAACAGAAGGAGGAATGAACCATGAGAGACTATGGACTCTGGGATACAAACTGAGGGCTTCAGAGGGGAGGTGGGTGGGGGATTGGGATTGGCTGGTGATGGGTATTAAGGAGGGCACATATTGCATGGAGCACTGGGTGTTATACGCAAACAATGAATCATGGAATACGACATCAAAAACTAAGGATGTACTGTATGGTGACTAACATAACATAATAAAAAATTATTATTAAAAAAATGAAAAAAAAAAGAACAGATACCCCAGTGCCCAGTGACCAGAAGCATTGTCAGACAGAAGAATGCATGAACCACGGTTCATCTCAACTTTCAGAGGTCATTTGAGGTAAAAGCCACCTCAGCAACCCCCTAACTTTCCATCTAGTCTCTCTCCTTGAGAACTTCCAATAGCAGGGAGCTCATTAATTCCGTGCGTACTTCACTGTTAGACAACAAAAAGGGCTTCCCTTGAGCTAAGGAAGAAGTTCCCTCTCTGTAACTTGGACCCAGAGAACCCCGCTCAGTCCTGTGGGGCCACACAGGGGAAAAATATCACTCCCTCCTCTGTGCTGGTTCCTCCCATTTCTGCAAATATAACAACGTGGGAACTGCCATCTGCCAAGCCCATGTTCTTCAGGACTCTCCCACGATGAAATCTGAAGAATACCAGCCATTGTGGGAGAAACAGAGGAGCCTCCCATGAAACCATGAGACTCTCTAATGCTCTTCCATTTGGAATGCTCCTATCTCTGCCCCTCCCCTCTCCACATATGTCCACCTAGGGTTCTTCAGCCACTTCTGTTGTCCTTTAAGGCAGCTTTCCATTTTCATCTAAATTCCATTTGGGTCCGAGAGAAACATGAGGATTTGGTCTCCAGAACTAGCTACGATGCAAGTGTGTAAGCTTTGATAGCTGGGAACTGGGATCGCTTCTTGGTCTTTGGCTGAGATCAAGTGTAGTATCTCTTCTTATCAGCTTAGCAGCTAGGGAATCGGTTTTTAAAAAAACCTATTTTTGAGTGTTTAGGTCAGATGGGAGAGCTAAGAGAGATAACACTGTTTACTAACTAGCCCAGGGCTATTGAAAGATCTATTGAGGACCAACAAAATAAGTCCCAGAGTCTAAGGCAGGCCCTGGACAGGGCCAAGGGGCCAGAAATATGGGAAAGACAAGACAAGGACCTGAGCATAGCCAAAAGTTTCTCAATAATCAGGGATATAAAAAGTAGGGGGAAAGGAAGTTATCTTTCAGGTCATTCTCTTTATATTCACGTGTACTTTGTTCCCAGCCTCTTTCCCACTGCCTGGAACAGGGACTGGCATATTTTGGTGCTCCATAAATGTATATGAAATAAGTGAATCTTTCATCAAAACCTTGTTAATAGCTCTAGGCTTGCATCATTGAGTCATTTACATGACCAACACTTATTAAGCACCAACAGCATTCTAGGCACTGTGCCAGATTCTGAAGAGTTTATAAGTAAATGTGACATGAGCTCAGAGCTCAAATCCTGGTAGGGTAGGTGGGATATTTACCCAAGCAGCAGTAAGCACATAAAGATGTGATCATGATTAGACAGGGTGGACGCTAAACATAGGGAGATATTATAAAAGGGTTAGCAGAAAGGCTTCATGGGAAAGGACTCACTTCGACTCGTCTTACTCTATTAAACTTGAAGCTTGATATCCCCTCCTTAATTACAAGAGCTCAGTCTGATTATTCAAACTAAAATTCTTAGACATGACTTTCCAGTCAGAGCTGGAGGGAGAACTTTTCCCATGGAGGGTCCTTGTTTCTGGCTCCGTCTCCAGTTCCTGGCAAGACCTCAGTTGGCACTCCTCTGAATGGCCCGCCCTATTGTAAACTTCTCCCTGGCAGCTCACCTTCTCCCTAGGCTTGCATCTGGGAATCTCATACCTGGCTGCAGCCAAAAGATTTCAGGAAATGGTGCTTTGGAAACACATCTTTAAAATGAAAACAGATAAAGGAGCTGGCAGTGGAGGCAAGGAAAACTCTACTCTTTCTGAAAAGCAAGCAGTTTGTTGGCACTAAAAGCCTACCTGCCCCAAGTCACCACCACATCCTCTAATAAATGCAGTACACGTACAAAGACACACGTACACACAAATGCTCAGTGAGTGGACTGCAGAACACGCCCTTGAAACCTTGAGAAACTCAATTCCAATGCACTTTGGAGGGCCCTTTGGCTGCTAGAGTCTCCAACCCTTCGAAGCTTTAACCCACCAGGCCAGGGTCACACAATTCTTTCTGGAGAAACCTTGATGGCTTCCTCCTCCACAATGCAGACAATTTAAACCAAGTCAAGTGGAATTTTTATAGGCATTTCTAAGTTAGACACACTGTTTAGCAATTATCACCTATAAGCCCTGAGGGTTGTGTTTCTAATGTAGAAAAAGAAAAATAGAGGATGAGAGTAGGGCCCATTTCATCTACTAGGGTGGCATTAGTAAGCGGACCCTCACTTTGTGGAAGGCAGCCACACCCTACCAGGAAATGTCATTTAAATAACATCCCCTTACATGGCTGCAATACATGCCAATTTATAAAGTGCTCCCACTTGGCCAAGCCTCCCGACAGACCTGAGTAAATTGGCCAGGACACTCATCATCGCCTCATGTGGATGAGGACACTGATGAGCAGATGATGAGTGTCTTGCTTGAGTGCACGCACATGGGGGGGAAGCAGCCAACACATCTTCCTGCACTGCGTCCAGGGCTCTGTCCATCACCGCGTGCATTTTGCTTCTGCAGGGGCTCAGGGTTGCTCATAATTTGAACATCAGGTAATTCAACAACCTAGTGAAATCCAGGCCCCTGGAATGTATCCTGAATATAGCTGAGTTTCTTGGAATCCCACCTCCAAAAGTGAAAGCACCCCAAATCACAAAATTGAATTATACATGTTGTTCTTTGAGTTTCTTTTTTTTTAAGATTTTGTTTATTTATTTGAGAAAGAAAGAGAGAGCACAAGCAGGGGGAAGGGCAGAAGGACAACTGACACAAGGCTCAATCCCAGGACCCTGAGATCATGACTTGAGCTAAAGGCAGACACTTACCTGACTGAGCCACCCAGGCACCTCGTTCTTTGAGTTTCTTGAAAGAAACTTCACAAGTGTTTTCCCCCTGGAAATTCAGAGCACACAGAGAACTTCCTCTGAATCCTCTTTACATATCTCTCCTCTCTCCAGTATCTGCCACTGCCACCGTGGCAGCAGGAAAGAGCCTCTCTCTCTCTCTCTCTCCCCCACGCCCACTCTCCGCATTCTCTCATTTTCACAGTCTCACGTTTGCTCTCTTCATGCCTTGCTCTCTGTGTCTGACTGTCTGGGAGGGGACAGACTGGAGGTCTGAGCTGAGCAGGGATCACTGGCTAACCCCGGCATCCCTTGATAAGCTGGAATGACAGACGTGACAAGGGGCCCCAATACTGGACGTGTGTTGGCAGGAACACACCACAGCACAGACCTGGCTCCAACACGTCACTGGGCCCAGCCCCATCTAGGCCTGAGAGTCAGACTCATCTTGCAGGCAGGGAAGGAAGCCGACATGTGCTGAGCTGATAGCATGCTAGAGTTACAGTCACTGGCAGTACAAGAGACAAGATGCTGAGACTATCCCCCTATGGGAAAATGAGCAGAGAGCCAAGTGGAAAAGCGTGTTTACCAAAAGGCAAATGTAGAAATATCCTCAGGGGAAGATGAGCCTCACGTGAGGAAGAAAGGGATTAACCCCAACGTGTCCAAGTGCCAGGGAGCCACTGAAGCCTCTAAGAAGAGCCCCAGCAACCCATGACCTGCCCCTGCTGCCAGCCCAGGTGAAAGCAGGCCAAGAAGCAGAAGTTTGTGTTTCTTTAGGATTAGTCCATGAATCCAGCATTGTCCAGGCCCTTGGCCACTGCCTCTGATTACCTGCTTCCCACCCGTGCTGTAAGTTCTCTGAAGACAAGTCCTAGAACACCTTTGTAACCCCAGTGTCTGACACTGTACCTGGATTCTTAGAAAATAAGAAACAAATAAATAAAAGGAAGATGGGGAGGAGATGTCTCTAGTTGTTATTATTTTGGCCCCATTAGTAAAAGATGGGAAAGCTTCTATATTTCCACAAATGCGCTCATCCCTGGTTCTTGAGGTCATGAAGCTATCTTCGGATTGTCAGTATCTTACAATGAGTTTTTGGAACTTTATCTGTCTTCACTGTAGAATGGATTTAGGAGCCAGACTCAAGGGAATTATTTGGGTTTATAGAATGAGTCTTGACTGTGGGACTCTAGGAAAGCCATGTGACTGGCTGTAAGCTTGAAGGCACTGGATGTCCCTTTAGGGATATTATTATCCAGAATATGATAAGTTATTAGGATGATGATTTGCCTGCTTATCGTCAGGTTCCTTGCCAGCCCTGCTCTGTCCTGTTCTGCATCACAGGGGGCTGACCCCTGATTGCTACATTTCCCAAACTCCATTCCATGGCTTCTGATTAAGGTTGGCCCATTTCCTTTCTGGGGGAGGGAAAAATCCCAGGTGCTCCCCTCATTCCATGTTCTAAGAGGCATCCCAACACCTGCTTAGTTTCCTCTGGGGTCCCATTTCCACTGGGAATCCTCTCCCTCTACAATTCTAGCTTCTAAACTCTGGTAACACCACCTCCCCTCCCCGTCACTCCAGCCCTAGAGGGAGTCGTGGCATCCTGCTAATCTAGGGCTTGCTTCACCCATGTGCCCTTTTAGCTCTAGTAACCCTAACATGTAGCTAGTTTCCCATATTAAGGTTCCTCTCTTGACCTATCTGGCATAGACTATGTTTTCCTGGAGCGACCTTGACCAGTAAAACTACCATCGTATATGAACAGTTCTCAGCTCCTACTACTCTGCCTAGACCATGAGGAATTAAAAACTATGTCTAGGTGTAATGATGAAGGGTCTTTGGGTTCAACCAACTTCCTCAACTAGGTGATAACCTAGCTGGAAGAACTCAGACGGTGGTGTGCCAGTAACTGTGTAACAACGGGTTCTCCAAGAGGGAAAATCCCTGGCATCTAGCATTTGCCAATCGCTGTGGCAAATACTCCCACTATGGCTGACGTACGCTACCGACACAATGTCACTGAATGTGGAGTTGGAAAGAAACACAGAGTGATGAGGCGCCTCGGTGGCCTAGTTGGTTACGTGTCTGCCTTCAGCTCAGGGCATGATCCCAGGGTCCTGGGATCGAGCCCTGAATCGGACTCCTTCTCAGCAGGGAGTCTGCTTCTGCCTCTCCCTACGCGACTCATGCTCTCTCTCTCTCTCTCATAAATAAATAAAATCTTGAAAGAAAGACGGAAGGAAGGAAGGAAGGAAGGAAGGAAGGAAGGAAGGAAGGAAGGAGCCACACAGTGAGGCTGAGATGCAGCCAGCTCACCAGACATCTGAGGAGAAACGACCATGTGCCCTGAGGCAGCTGAGTGAGCAGGCTGTGGAGGCAAGGCTGCAGCTGCTCAAAGTAAAAGAGAGAACTTCGGGGGGCTGCAGAGAGTGGAGAGAGAAGCCCAGGAAGGCAGAAACAGCAGCAGAGAGTTGAAAAGTGAATCAGGAAGAAATGTCAAAAGGGAACTTAGGGGGTAGAATGGCAAGAGTTGTGAGCTGTAGTATCCTCCAAGAGAGCTGTGGAATCAACAGGAAAAGATTCCTTGTCATTAATATGTTGGGGAGTTGGGATTATTTGGGGGGTGAATGAAAGAGCTGAAGGAGCTGCGCAAGAAGGACCCAACCTCAGGGGGGTTACAGTGGCTCATAGAGGTGCTGTTACAAGGGGCCTCAGTATATCCATTCTCACAGTATCATTTAGCCGATAAGGACACATGAGCCAAGAAAGACCACAGCCACCCAGGCAGACAGTGGCAGAATCCAGACTGAATCTCAGCTTTCCTGATGAGACCATTCCTTCCTTCATTCAACAAATATTGCTCGACAGTGGAAGCATTACAAGCATGCATTACAGACATGGTGCTTACCTTCAAGGACCTTACTACACAGTGCCAGAAAGAAGGATTAAAATAACTTATCAGTTTGTAACTTCTTTTTCAGGTGATAAGGTCTCTGAAGGAAAATACAGGACACTTGGAGAGACCTTACATGAAGACCTCATTTAGACCTAGGCGTACAGGAAGGCGTCTCGGAGGAGCTGAACTGAGCTGAGACAAGAATGAAGAAGATGAGTCTGTTAGGGAAAGACCAGGGGGAAGAAGGCTCCACGTAGAGTTACATCAAATGCAGTGGTTCTGTCTCAGGATTTGAGTTCCCCAAATAAATACCACTTACGTAGCAGGTCTCATCTTTCATTGTCAGACAGCCCCAAAATGTGTTGAAACCTAGAAGCCCTGAGCTAGAAACAAGATGATAAAGCTTTATCATAATAGAGTATCTTAAATTTAGGTGCACATTCAAGAGTATGACTGGCTTTTACCCATATACTTTGGAATGAAAACTGGTGGGTGCCTTGAGCCTGGACTGTGCCACCAGGAATGCTTCACTTCTCTCAATCACTATACCCCAGAACTCCCACACTCAGGTGGGGAAAACTGCCTCTCTTTGTGAGGAAAACTGAGGTAAAACACATATTCTCCAGACCATGTCTTTGTACTTTTACCTGCTGAAACCACTGGTGCTGTCCCTGTGTGTTCCCTGACTGACTGAGGTAGATAAACTCCTGGGGAGCCCACAAGTTCCTGGAACAATGGCCCACTCCTCTTTACCTGCAGGGGTGAAAGCTGTGGTCCAACCCTTCCTCCTGGGCTTTGGACTCCTCCCCCCAAACACCTTGCCCTCCAACTTGATCTTCTGAGGCTGGGAAGAGACATTAAATCTCACCTTTGCTTTCATGAGCGGGCCCATCGTAGCATATTTCTCAGTCAGTCTTTCTCTCATTTTACCTTCAAATATCAACTTCAGCCAGGTTTGCCTTCAGAATCTTTCAGAACCCCTCCAGCCCTAAACTTGGGACAGAACAAACACTACCACCACTACACCCACTACACCTCAGACAGACTTGCCACAAAAAAATTTGGATCCATTTCATTTCCCTCTTCTCTAAAATGGATGCATACTTTGCATGGAAGTAGCTGTAAGGAAAAACAAATAACCCACTCGTAAATGCTCTGGATTTCTTCCTGAAACACCATCTGGATAGCCTAGTTCTATAATCCCGTGGATAAGATTGTGACGTCTTTTGTGAGAAATGCCTGTTTCCAAGAGGACAAAATTCCAGCCCACTAATATTTTATAACTTTTGGCATGTTGCTTGAGTTCCTTTAGACTCAGTTTCTTTCCTTTGCAAAATGGGATAAATAATACTGTCTAGTCAGCTGGCACCATAGGAACAATTCCTAAAATAATTTTGTGCATTTTAGAAGGAAAGACATCAGGGGCATCCAAGATTTTTGGGATTTTTTTTTTCTTTATATCGAATTACTTCGACTAGAGGCAGGGGCTTTAAAAATCCAAGTGGGGAAATCAGCAAAGAGGTGCACAAAAATCATTGTGTTTCTTTCCCACATATGGGATGGCTGTGCGCTCTGATGTCAAGGATAAGCACTTTTTATCATTTTTAAAATGTGCTGAATCTCTTTTTCTTGAGGCTTTTGGATGCAAGAGGCTGAAGAAATGGGAGTTCCTGGTATCTCTAGAGAAGTGCTTATTTCCTTTCCCATGTTCCCCGGACCCACCCGAGATCACTTGTCACTGAGATGAGGTGCCTTCTTAAAGACACACCGAGGAGTGGAATCCTCTATGAATGGGAGAGCCCTTTCAGGATTTCAGGAAATGGAGAGTGTGTGAGACTAAAGCAGGACACACATCCCTGTTAGACAAGAAGGCGAGGTTGCAGAACATGCCCCCGAAATGAAGAGAGCAAACATGATGCCATCACTATCTCGCTGTTCTGACACTGGAAGACACTGACCCTGTCCCTCTGGGCATTCAACATTCCACTGACAAATTCCCCTTTCGGGTTCAGTTAATCAAATGTTCCAGAAACCAGCCCTTCCTCCAGCCCAATCCATTGGACTTTCTGGTTTTCATGTGAAAGGTACTGATTCAGGAGCCCCCGATGGCTCCCTGCTAAACCATTGATTTTTATTAAACACCCTGCCCCAATGCATTTGGCAGGTCCCAGGACTGTTCCCTTGTGTCCTTTCCATTTTCTTCATTGTAGGCCTCTCCTCCCTCAAATAAACCCTCACTTGGGTTTAAGACCTTCCTGGAAGACTATTCTATAGCGTTCCTTTCTAGACCTTCCCAACCCTCACTCTCATTCAAATGAGGGAATCACTAAAGGCCTCCTTGTCCTTGCCCCTCAGCAGACCCTCATAAATCCACAGTGAAGTTGGGTGTTTTTTTTAATTAAAGCGTCCAAATAATTAATGATCAACTCCATTTGTGCCATTGAAAACTCAAATGTCACACGGTTGAAAAGACCCAACCAAATAATTCAGTGTACCCTATAAAGCTTTAAAAAAGCAAAGCCCAAGAGGCCTGCATGACTGGTTTCTGTGCTGTCTGAAAAGCTTGGTTGGGTTTTTGGGCACTTGATTGGATTCCAGGAATAATGTGCCCTGAGCACAAAGGGCTCTTTTGATGTGTCTGTGCCATGGTTCCTCCCTTCCCTCCTCGCTTTACCTGGGATACACATTCTCCTTGTCTCCCAAGTTGGAAAAAATAACCCATGGAAGAGAGGAAAAAACAGCAGAGGGAAAGTCAAGCATGGGGGTTGGGAGGAAACTACAGTTCTTAGTCTGAGTTTGGTTACTGAAGTCTGGTTATTCCACACGGAAAAGAAGAAATGGGAGTTTATACAATGTCTATGACCAGAAACTGGAAAAATGTAATGAAAAGATGCCTCTTGTTGGGTTGTGATCCCTTGAACTAGGTGGAATGAGTGAGTTTCCCGGCGATGACCTGCTACTGTCAAAGAATCAGAAGAAGAACTACAGATTGCCAACCCTGGAAATCAACATGGATTTACATGCCTAATTCAGGCAATCTCATAGTGAGTCCATCCTATCAATTTTTCATGGGTACTAAAATACTCAAGAAAGATGGAGAGAAAGAAGACACCTCATTGTTAGAATGGCCTGAGAAAAGTGGCAGAGCCAACTCAAAGCCAGTATTAAGCATTGGTCCTTGGAGACATGGAGTGTGGTCTAGCCCCAACTGTAGGGATGCCCAGATTGGCAGCCCAGACAGCAAGCCGGTGGTAGTGGGCTACTTGAGGTCTTTCTGGGCTAACTTGAATAGGCTGTTTTATCCTTCTAGTCTTGTTTTCCTTATCTCCAAAAAAGGTGAACTTGACTATGTCAGCTCTGAGATTCTGTTTCAAAAATCTCTCCAACTAGCAGCCTAAAAAGACAATCTATTTATTTAAGTCTTTTTTAGTTTCAGTAAGATTCTATAGATGTCTATATAGGGATTATATACATAAAGACTCATTACATTTACTCTAAGTATTTGGTATTTTTTAAATTAATTTCAGGGGTAGAATTCAGTGATTCATCAGTTGCATATAGCACCCAGCACTCATTACATCAAGGGCCCTCCTTAGTGCCAGTCACCCAATTATCCCTTCCCCCCAACTCACCTCCCTTCCAGCAATTTTCAGTTTATTACCAAGTATTTGACATTTTATGCTATTATAAGTGGTATGTGTTTCTTGATTTTATTTCTTAATGATTTGTTGCTAGTATATAGAAATACAATTGATTTTTGTATATTGAATTTGGATACGATAACCTCATCAAACCCCCTACTAATGCTAATGATTTATCAATAGATTCTCGGTCTGTCTTTTCCTCACCATCAGCTCTCGGCTGGTGAGATCACAAGGAAGATGTTTGACATACTTGTTAAGTTTCCTGGATTGCAAGCAACAGAAATGACTGGCTAACTTAAATATAAAGTAGGATTTTTCTTAAGGCTATGGGATAGTTCTGTGAGTCATTGGAAAAAATGAACTATCAGACCTCAGAAAAGGACAGGGCCTAGAATAGCTTTAGGGAACAAATCAGCTGTCTCTTTGGGATGCTCTGTCTGGATGGACTCTGGGCTTCTTTTTTGTCACTCCACTTATTCAAATACCTCAGAGCGAATCTGGTTGTTGCTATTTAGATCCAACTATTTGTCATTTTGCCAGTTGATGGACAGGCCCGCCAAGACCGTGTGCACTGCTGGAGCAGTGGTACCCCAGAGGGAACTCATGGTGGGGTCACAGGAGGGAGAACTGATGCTGCAGGTGCAGACAACATGTGGCCACTGCGTATGGTATCTAAGTAGACATTTTTGCCCCTCAGCCACCTTAGCAGGTACAAGATTAGCACTTAAATTGGGGGGATGATAGTGGTGAGGGAGAGAATTCCATCTCGGACAGCCCTATCTTCCCATCTAGCCATCACAAGCACTTGGGCTCAGTCAATGATCTAGGTTACTCATTTATACATGAAAGCGGATCCTTTGCCGAGCTTGCTTCTCCAGGCTTCACTTTACTTCTTCTCCCCAGTCAATAGGCAGTGTGCTGTCAAAATAGGTTTGATTAATAACTAAATATGTGTATGTTCTTTCTTTCTTTCTTTCTTGCCTCTGTCTTCTATCTCTTCCGAAGGGCCGTAGTGTATTTATTTTGCTGTGGTTACTGTGGAATAAGAGACCTAGGACTTACGTGATACAATCAGTAACTACACTGCATTCTACCTGGTTATTGAACCGCTGACTCTGGGCGTGAACATACAAAGTGTACAAAAGATGTCTGTGTGTGTCTTAGGTGTTTTTAATCCATAGGAAAATGGACGGAGGTCATCAGGATCGATTTTCTTAAGGACTGAACTGTAGCGAAAGCGAAGCGAGGTTAAAAGTCTCTTATCTTTGCCATCACTCATCTCCACCTTTAGTATTGCCTTCTCTGCTTTTCATCAGTATGCAGACAGCTGGAGCTGTAGACATTTTCATCCACACTCCAACTACTGCCCTGATTTCAGTTCCAAGTTATGAAACCCAATCTAAACCTTAGAAGGGAAGCTAGAAACTGAAACTTTAAATTTCAGCTTACAAAGTCCCCCAGGATGATTCCAGGAATTGAGCAGGGAGAGGCCCTGGGAATCAGAAACCAAACTACCACCTCCTCCCTCCCCGAGAAGGACCTGAGGACATGTGAAACAAAACTCACAAAACGCAGTTTTTACAACATCTAAACTGAGAAGAATTGCAAGCGAACATCTCCATCCCCTCCCGGCAACTGCTCCTAACCACTCCCAGACAGAAGGAGGTGTCTCTTACTCTTCAAGATCACTTGAAGGACATTTCACAATTTCCCTCAGTCACCTGTTTCAAAATATAAGAACTGGGTGCCAGGAAAATCTTCCTCATATTCAAACACCAGTTCTGCCTTCAATTCAGACCATTTGGATAATTAAAGTATAAAATTTCAGAACTGGAAGAGAGTTTAAATACCATTTAGTCTAGAGGTTACAACTGATGACCCAGGGATTGAGACATGTTTTATTAGGGCCACAGAAAGTTTAATTTTTAAATTTTTGAATTAGTTGCCAATGCTTATTGAGATATTCCTTTTTAAAAGTTCATATAACTGCAGCTCTAGAAGAACCAGAAGATCTGGAAACACTGTGGACCTCAGTCCCATGGCAACGATCAAAGTTGGGCACTCCTCTTTAGACAGGTGTCATAGGGGGAAGGTAAACTCTAGGGCATCAAAGAACCAACCAGGCCTGCTCATCTCATTTACCCTAAATGACAAGCCCTAATCGGCGTTGCGACCCCTGATTTTTGCTGACGAGAAAACTGAGAATCAGAAAAATGGTCTGACTGAGCTATCCAGCTCTCAGTGTGACACAAACAGGTACGTCATGCCCCTGGTCCAGTGCTTTTCTCCTGTGGAACACTTCTCTCAGTCTATAGCCATGCTGACCTGAGGCAGCTAAAGACAGAATTTATAGAAGACAGAGAGGTGATACAATTAAGTCAAAACCTACAGTTTTCATATTTTCTCTTATTTTTTATAGTCCATGGGCCAGCTCAGCAGTATGTTGATACAGGTGTGCCTGTGTCCATTAGTGGGGAAAACTGCTGACTGTCTGTGAATGGCCAAGGAAGAGCCAATGGAAGGCTTAAGAGACTTCACCCCATTTTTATGTCGAGGAGTGTGTGTGTGTTTGAGAGGTGGTTCTCAGCACTTTGAATTCAGAATAAAAAGAAAAGAAGCAAAGGAATATGCTCACTTCCAGCCCTAGAGTACAATCTGGAGACGACGAAGAGGATTTGTAGACAATATAAAGGTATTGCAGGGAATTGTGCCTACCAAGAAAATAAAAACAAAGGATTCAATCTATGTGTATGTTTAAGAGAGGATGTTACACTCGAAGGACAATTTGGCAAAAATAAAAATTGAATAGTGTATTTCTTGGATTTCTCAAACTAGCTTTTTGGTACAACGTACACACAAGCTAAAAGTTTTTGTTTTTTGTTTTTTTGTTTGTTTGTCCATTTGTTTTTTATTTTTTTATTTTTATTATTTTTTATTTTTTATAATAATTTTTTTATTATATTATGTTAGTCACCATACAATACATCCCTGGTTTTTGATGTAAAGTTCGATAATTCATTAGTTGCATATAAAAAAGCTAAAAGTTTTTTGAATCTTTTGCTACTTCTGTGATCACTGGGCAGAGTAAGAATTTTGTGTCAACCCCTTCTTGCAGCACGAAAGAACACACTGGGATAAACATTCAGTCAACATATGTGCAGCCCCAGAGTACCTGATCATTGCCGTTGGTTCAGGCTCTGAACAGACTAGTTATTGCAAAGTCAAAAGAGCTGAAAGATTAAGTATATCACAACTACCAGGTTTTTTTGTTGTTTTTTTTTTTTTTTTAGCCAAATATAAACCAATCCTTTGAAATACTTTCTGGCTGTGAATGTAGCTCAACATAGGAAAAGTGGCCAAAAGAGGCTTTCCAACTCTTTCCCGTAACTCTTCACTGATCACCAAGAAAGGCCAGAGAAGGAGCCCTCTTCCCAAGAGCAAAGGTGTGACTTGACCTTGAGATATTTGAGTTTAGTTGGAGTTTGAGGGAGCCTAAATCCCTCTATTTCTACCAAAGACACTCAAAATTGGTGTTCCTGGGCAAAATAGCTTTTGCTAGGTGGAAAAGTGATGGGATAAGACAGCCAAGAGTTCTTTCTCAAGGTCAACTGATTTTTAATAAGCTTAGTGGTCTTTGCACATTACAAAACAATTGATTAACAGCCATTCCTTCCCAGAGCTCACTAACTTGAGAGATTGCATTTGCCAGTTAACCACCTCCTCTCCCTCCCCTAAATCCCTCCTCTGGAAAATCAGCAATAAATTTAAAAAGTGTTCTGGAAGGGCCAATTCAGTCCCTAGTGGTCTTTAAAAATCACTTATAGTTAACTTGGCCTTCTTTTGGGTACTGGTTGGACACCAGGAAGGCTTCCTAGATGGAAAATTTCTTTCCTCTGATGATGGCAAAAACTTTTCTAAAGAAACAAGGGGAATGACATATTACAAAATACAATATAAAATTGGGATGACATTCAGACCAGTGGAAGAAAGAGGAGGTGCTGAAATAATTAGTTATTAATATGCAAAACAAATTTAATTAAATCCTTACATCTCTCCTTAAACAAAATTGTATTTAATGATGATTAAATACATAGATATGAGAAATAAAACCTTAAAGCCTTTAGAAGAAATCAGAACCTCTCTTTAAAACCTTTCAGTGAGACAGAATGTTTTTAATCCATACATGCAAAAATATTTAGAGTAACTTTATTTTTTTAATTTTTTTAACTTAAATTCAATTAGTTAACATACAGTGTATTATTAGTTTCAGAGGTAGAGTTCAGTGATTCATTAGTCTTATATAACATGCAGTGCCCATTACATCACATGCCCTCCTTAATGTCCAGCACCCAGTTACCCCATCCCCCCACTCCCCTGCCCTCCAGCAATCCTCAGTTTGTTCCCTAGAGTGAAGAATATTTTGTGGTTTGTCTCCCTCTCTGATTTCATCTTATTTTTTTTCCTTCCCTTCCCCTATGCTCCTCTGTTTTGTTTCTTAAATTCCACAAATGAGTGAAATCATATGATAATTGTCTTTCTCCAACTGTCTTATTTCGCTTAGAATAATACTCTCTAGTTCCATTCACATCATTGCAAATGGCTTTGCTTTCTTTTTGGTGGCTTAATAATATTCCATTGCATATATATCTATATATACACACACACACATATATATATATACATGTACATATATAAACCACATCTTCTTTGTCCATTCATCTGTCAATGGACATCTGGGCTCTTTCCACAGTTTGGCTATTGTGGACATTGCTGCTATAAACATTGGGGTGCAGGTGCCCCTGCAGATCACTACATTTGTATATTTGAGGTAAATACCTAGTAGAGCAATTGCCATGTCATAGGGTAGTTCTATTTTTAACTTTTTGAGAAACCTTCATACTGTTTTCCAGAGTGGCTGCACCAGCTTGCATTCCCACCAACAGTATAAGAGAGTTCCCTTTCCTCTGCATCCTCACCAACATCTGTCATTTCCTTATTCATTAATTTTAGCCATTTTGACTGGTGTAAGGTGGTATCTCATTGTGGTTTTGATTTGTGTTTCTCTGATGCCAAGGGAGGTTGGAACATTTTTTCATGTATCTGTTGGCCATTTGGATGTCTTCCTTGGAGAAATGTCTGTTCATGTCTTCTGCCCATGTTTTGACTGGATTATTTGTTCTTTGGGTGTTGGGTTTGATAAGTTCTTTATAGATTTTGGATACTACCCCTTTATCTGATAAGACATTTGCAAATATCTTCCCCCATTCTGTCAGCTGTCTTTTGGTTTTGTCAACTGTTTCCTTTGCTGTGCAAAAGCTTTTATCTTGATGAAGTCTCAATAGTTTATTTTTGCCTTTGTCTCTCTTGACTTTGGAGACATGTCTAGCAAGAAGCTCAGAGCAATAACTTTAAAGAGGACTGATATATTCACTTCTATTAAAATAAATGTAAAACTTATATATAACAAAAAATACTATAAAATTTGGAAAGATAAATGATGACTAACAGAAGATATTTGCAAACACAAAGCTGACAAAAGCTTGATAGCCAGGATATAAAATGGACTCCAAAAATTAATCAGTAAAAGTAAAACAACCACCAGAAGGTCTAACATGCATGTCACTGAAGTCCCAGAAGGAAAAAGAAAGATCAAGGCAAAAGAAATATTCGAAGAAATAATGATCAAAAAACTTCCCAAATTTGGTGAAAGACAAATTCAAGCAGTTCAACAAAATCCTATCATACATTTGATAAATTCAAAGAAAACCCTGCCTATACACATTGTAATCAAACTGCTGAAAGCTACAAATAAAGAACAAATCTTGAAAGTGGTGAGAGAAAAATGATATATTACATGGAGGAGAGTAATGACTTCAGTGACAAGAGATTTCTCATCAGGAACCACAGAGACAAAAGATAGTGGAACAATATCTTTAAAGTGCTGAAAGGAAAAAAAAATACCTATCAACCCAGAATTCTATATTCAGCAATATATTCTTCAGAAATGAAGGTAAAAATAAAGATATTTTCATATAAAGAAAATGTAAGAGAATCATTGCTAGTAAACCTGTACTACAAAAAAACTGCTGAAGGAAGTTCTTCAGGCTGAAAGAACATGAAGCTAGAGTAAAACTTGCATCTTCTGGAAAGAACAGACTATCAAAAATGGTAAGTGGTAAATATCAGGTATATAATTCATGGCTCAACCAGAGAAGTATATAGATAAGAGTAGGGGTAGAGGTAGAGGGAGAGAGAGAGAGAGAGAGAGAGAGAGAGAGAGGATTATTACAAAGAATTGGCTGATACAATTATGGTTCTGGCTAGAGCAGGTGGTCAAGAAGGGAAGATAATCAGTAGGCTACAAGCTCACAGGTTTTGGAGTCTCTGAACTCAAGGGAAGCCCAAGCCCTCCTGTAAAGGTCTAACCCAAGGTAATATACCTTTTGACTAATTTAGAGTCAACTGGTTGTAATTAAGGACTTTAATTATATTTATAAAGTCCCTTCACAGCAGCACCTAGATCTGTGTTTCACTGTATAGTTCAGCCTACCCAAGTGGACACATCAAAAAAGCCAGCACATCTGGATAAATATAAAACACTACTTTCCTTCCTCTTAAGCTCTTTATAATACATGTAACTGCTTGAGCTAAAAAAGTGTATACTGGTGGGGTTTTCAGTGTGTAAAGGTAATACATATGACAACTCTAATACAAAGTGTGGTGGGTGTGGAGTAAAGGGACCCATTGGGTTGTCAATTTCTATATTTTACATGAGTGGTAATATTAAATCTTAATGGACTGTGGATCTATCTATTTTACAAATATATAAAACAACCACTGAAAATATATAATAATGTATAACTTTAAGCCAATATTTAAATTAAGATAGAATACTAAAAATAGTCAAATAATCCAAAATAAGGCAGAGAAAGGAGAACAGAGCAACAAAAAAACAAATGGTCATATAATAAAATAGTCAACCTAAATTCAACCAGATCACTAATCCCATTAAATTGTTAATGGTCTAAGCATTAAAAGGGAGAGATTGCCAGAGTAGATATAACAAGCAAGACTCAACTACACTGCCTGCAACAAGCACACTTTCAATATGAAGACACATGTAGTTTGAAAGTAATGGATGGAAAATATGTACCATGCAAACAGTAAATATAAAAAGAGTGCAATAATTATATTAATATCAGATTTTTAAAGTAGACTTTATGACAAAGAGCATAATCAAGGAGTGCCTAGGTGGCTCAGTGGGTTAAGTGTCCGCCTTCAGCTCAGGTCATGATCCTGGGGTCCTGGGATTCAGCCCACATTGGGCTCCGGGATCAGCGGGGGGCCTCCTTCTCCCTCTGCCCCTCCCCCTGCTCATTTTCTGTCCCTCTCTCTCTCTCTCTCTCTCAAATAAATAAAGAAAATCTTTTTTAAAAAGAATATAATCAAGGATAAATTTTTTAAGGAACAATTCACCAGGAAGACAAAATTATAAATGCATTTGCACCTAATAAGAAATCTGCATGAATCAATACTTAATAGAATTATAGAAAAAAAATACACAATTCCATAGTCATAGTAGGTATTAACACCCTTCTCTGATCAATGATAAAACACTTAAAAGACATAAACATCACCATTAACACCCCGATCTAATTGACATTTATAGAATTCTATCCAAATACACATTCCTTTTATTTTTTTCTTTTTCAATTTACTTTTTTTCATTTAAAATCAATTAATTAACATAAAATGTATTGTTAGTTTCAGACTTAGAGTTCAGTGATTCATCAGTTGCATATAATACCCAATGCCCATTACATCAAGTGCCCTCCTTAATGCCCATCACCCAGTTACCCCATGCCCCCACCTCTCTCCCCTCCAGCAACCCTCAGTTTGTTTACTAGAGTTAAGAGTCTCTTATGATTTGTCCCTCTCTCTGATTTCATCTTATTTTATTTTTCCTTCCCTTCCCCTATGCTTTTCTGCTTTGTTTCTTAAATTCCACAAATGAATGAAATCATATGATAACTGTCTTTCTCTGATTGCCTTATTTCATTTAGCATAATACCCTCTAGTTCCATCCATGTTGCTGCAAATGGCAAGATTTTATTCTTTTTGATGGCTGAGTAATATCATATATATATATATATATATATATATACATATATATATATATATATATATCACATCTTCAGTATCAGTTCATCTGTGGCTGGACAATGGACATCTGGGCTTTTCCCATATTTTGGCTGTTGTGGACATTGTTTCTGTAAACATTGAAGTGCAGGTGCCCCTTCAAATCACTATGCTTGTATCTTTTGGATAAATACCTAGTAATGCAATTGCTGGGCTGTAAAGTAGCTCTATTTTTAACTTTTTGAGAAACCTCCATACTGTTTTCCAGAGTGGCTGCACCAGTTCCTTTTACATTCACCAGGCTAGAGTACACTCTATGCTATAAAACAAGTGTCCGTAAGTTCAAAAGGACTGAAATCATGTGGATCATATCCTATGATCACAAGAGAATGAATCAATAATAAGATATCTAGCAAAATCTGATTATTTGAAAATTAAATGGCATACCTTTAAATAAATATGGGTCAAATACAAAATCACAAAGGAAACTGGAAAATACTTTGACCTGAATGATAAAGAAAATACAAGATGAAAATTTATAAGATGTAGCTAACATAGTGCTCAGAGGGAAACATAGATTTAAGTGCAAAAGAAGAAAGGCCTGAAAACAATGACCTAATCTACCATAGCAAGTTCTACCAAGAAGAGCAAAGTAAGCCCAAAGTAAAAAGAATGAAATAAAGATAAGAATAGAAATCAATGAAAGTGAAAATGGTTTATAAAGAAAATAAACAAAGCCAAAAGCTGGTTCTTTGAAGAACAAAACAAAATCAACAAATTTCTAGTTAAACTCACAAGAGAAAGAAAGCATGTCACCACTGTCAGTCAGGAATAAAAAATGGGTTATCACCACAAATCCTATAGATATTAAAGAAGTAAGTGAAATTTGAAACCACTATATACCATCATAGTTTACAACTTAGATAAAAGGAATAATTTCTTGAAAAATGCAACTTATTAAAATTGATAAGGAAAGGAACAGAAATTATAAGTTGCCATATTTGAGACAGATTTAACATATTACCAAAAACCTCCCCAAAAGATAAGCAATGGACAAGGAGCAAAATACGCGAGCAGACAATTCACAAAAGAAGACATCTGAGTGGTTCCTCATCCTATGAAATGCTGCTTGATCTCAGCAAGAATTAGGAAAATGTAAATTACAACTATATGAGGAAATGTTTCACACTTATCAAATAAGCAAAAATTAAAAGTCTGACAGTACCAAGTACTGGTGAGAAAACAAGGAACAACAGAAACTCTTCTAAACTTCTGGTGGATATGCAAATGGGTACAAGTACTTTAGAGGACAATTTGGCAGCATCTAAAATTGACAAAGCAGATACCCAGTAAGTGCCAACCCCACACCTGGGACACCCCTAGGGAAACTCACATATGGGCACAGGAAACATGTACGAGGATATTCATGCAAGTATCACTTGTAGTAGAAAATGTTAGAAACAAACTAAATGTCCATCAAGAGGAGAATGGATAAAAAATACATTTTGATGTATTTGTATATGGAATTCTAAACAGCAGTTAATATGAGAACACTAGAGATATACATTCAATATGAAAAATATCAAAAAGTAAAGCAAAGAAACCAAGTTGCAGAAGGATAGACACATGATGCCATTTATTTAACACTCAAGGGGCGCCTGGGTGGCTCAGTCGGTTAAGCACAGATTCTTGATTTCCACTCAGGTCATGATTTCAGGGTGTTGAGATCAAGCCTGGTGTCCACTGCACATCGGGCCCAGAGCCTGCTTAATTAAGATTCTCTCTCTGCCTCTCCCTTTGCCCCTCCCCACTCTAAAATAAATAAATAAAACTTTTTTTTTTTTAAATAACACTCAACACATGAAAACAGTGCTATGTGATTTTAAGGCTACAGAGAGAGAGCGCAGATATATAAAGGCAGCAAGGGGAATGATAAATGCCGAAAGCAAATACTGCTGTCTCTACGGACAAATAGAGGGATAGCATCAGGGATTCAAGCATATTTGTACCATTTTCTTTTTCAGCTGCTTGGCGCATGCAAGGGTCTTCACGAGGGTATGCACTGCCCCTTTATGTATGTCTGAAATAGTCCGCAGTTTACAAAATTGGAAAGGAATTGTCGTCCCAAGTATGGCTACTTGGCAAAAGATGCAAACTTCAGTCATAATGAGGGAACAGACGCCCTTGCTGAATGCCCTCAACTGTTTTGACTTCTGGAGGGGCGGGCCGTGATTACAGCTGCGATTAGGTGACTCACCATAATTATGTTTTGTTGAAATTGAATTTATTGAAGCATGAATCATTCTGCCCAAGTCCTACCTAATTGCTCCAACACCGCGGATGGGAAGGATGGCGGAGGAGTTTTCCGTGGAGGTCATTACAGAATGAGTGTGCGCGTGTGTGCGTGTGCATGCGCGTGCACGCCTGCACGCACTCGCACCGCACTCACCCTGCAGACAGCCCGCAGCGCTGCCTTCTCTGTGTTGATGTGAGGTTGGCAGGGAATTTCTACAGATTTCACTGGTTTCTTCTGCTTCCCACCCCCTACTCCTATTTAGGAGCAACTCACTGTTTGGCGATTTGGCTCCCTGGGGGTCTCTGCGCCCCAGACCTGCATCCCCCCGTGGGGGTTGCCTGGTTTCTCAAAGCTGTGGACTGGCAGATTTTCTGCGCGTTCTCCCAGCTCAGAACCGCCCCCCCCCCCGACTCAGTGGGGATCTTAGGGAAACCCCAAGAGCTGTGCCCCCGCTGCAGAGCTATGATTTAAATCAACACGGGTGCTCTGAGGAGGCAAACAGCAAACCCAAAGTGTGGTGGGAACCCCCAGAGCCTCCCTCTCTGCAGCTCCTATGCGAGGAGGAGTGGGAATGGGGACAGCTCGGCTCCTGCACGCTGAGTCATCCCTGGTCTCCCGCACGCAAAAAGCTCACAGCTTTTCTCCTAACTCCTCCAACTGTGAAGACAGGGAGACTTCAAATCATTCAGTCATTGTTCACTTATCTTCTGGTCACGTGAATTGAACAAACGAAATGGACTTTGCCTATAGCCGGCGGAGTGTAGGCTAGACATGAGTGAGAACAAACGGAGTTTTTCCACCAGAGTATAGGGTACGGAGGCAAGCCATCCTAATAGCAGCATGAGAGTGAACAGGTTTACACCAGTTACTGGGAACCAGACGCTGTTGCACCACATTGTAACTCATTTACCCTTCACAACTCAATGGGGTAGATGTCTTTACCCGCAGCACCTTGCAGATGAGTAAACTGAGGCAGGGGAAGGTTAAGTAAGCTGCTCTCATTCATTGAGCTAGGAAATGGAGGAAGCTAGGCTCTCCCTTAGACTGTCTCCCAGACTTGATTGTCTTAACCACTCCCCTGTATGCCTTCCATCAGATTTAATCCTCAAAACAACCCGATTTGACAGATGAGAAAACCAAGATGAGAAGCAAAGTAACTTGTGAAGATTATACAAATAGTTAGTAGCACAGTCAGGATGTGGAACTTTTGGTTCCATTTACCGGTCTGGTGAAAGAAGAAGAGACGCGCAAGGCCAAGTGGTCATGAGCAACAGTCGATGGGCGGGAAAGCGGTATCCCACCCAACTGCTTGTGTGCAAACCCTCTGGGCAGGCTCCTGGGCTCCTTCAGCCACCTCTGATTCAAACTTGGGTTTGATTATGGCAATCTTTATCCAATTACTGCATCTTTTCCGACAACTATCTCCTCCATGCCATTGTTACACACAGTCGTGAAACTGGCATTTCAAAAATCCACTAGCTTTTTTTTTAATATATTTAATTTCTACTTATTAGAGTCAAATCTTCAAGACTAAGTGCTCCAGGGACAAGATAACATTTTAAACCCATGTTGGTAAGCTCTTGGGAGAACTGGCTGAGTGGAAACTGACACAAGGACCTCTGGGTGTAGACTCACAGTCGACATTTAAAGAATTGAAGAGGCCATAAGGAATGGGAGCAAGGTCAAAGACAGGTTCCCCCACTTCCTCACTTCCCGGTTGTCCCAGAGACAAGTCTGTGTTTTTTCCTTTTCCTTCTGGTTTGTTGCCTCTGAAACACTGCAGACTCCGAGTTGACAGATGACCAGCCACTCCAGAGATCCCTGCAGATGTGACTGTCACAGTGTCAGGGGCTCATGATCCAGCTCAAGGCTTTCATTTTACTGACTAGGCAATTGAGACTTCAGTAACTATGTGATTTGTCTATGGTTACATGGTGAGATAGTTACCAGGACCAATAATAAAACTCAGAAATAGGGTCCTGAAAGAATCAACAGCCCCGAGCAGCTAAAGGAAAGGACATACGTCCAGTTCTTTTTCTGTTTTTTAAAGGCCCATTTTTGTTCAGTAGTGACACAGAAATATCCTTCCCACAAAATCATGGAAGTGTTGCATGGTAAGAGAAACATGGAGTGTGTGGTCATGAACTCCACATTCCACGTCCAACTCTGAGACTCGTGACCTGTGCTATTTTGGGCAAGTCCTGTCCTTTCAAACCTCAGCTTCCTCAACGGTCAATTGAAAAAAGTCATAAAACCTTTTTCACTCACGTGTTTTGAGCATGAGTTAAAATACCACATTTGAAAGCACCCCACACGGTTTCTGGTCCTAGCACACACTCATCAAGTTGTGTGGGCTTCAAGAACGCTTTCTCGTTCCATTTTGATCAGAGGAGGAGAATTTGGGACCCTTGGGGAACTTAGTTTGATTTTTCACTCCAGATGGATCACCACGTTCTTGCCTTTTTTCTTAATTCACAACAATTACAATTGTGTGTTCTATTCCTGTGACCTTTGCTTTTTCCAACCTCTTAGTTTGGTATCATTTTCCAGTCTAACAAATGTATTATCAAATTTATCATCCAGGAAGCAGGGGACGGTAACAGTCACTTCCACCTCTGAGTTTTCTGGAAGCCCACCTATCACACCTCAGTTTTGTCCTCTCCCAGGTGGACCTCTGTTCATTGGAAAGCAATGTGCACAGTCAGCTATGTGGCCATTCCTACATATACCTGAGATCGGAGTCCTGTTTCTCATATACTATCAGTTAAAATGCTTGCTGTCCTGGTGCTAACTTTTTTTTTTTTTTTTTTTAAGATTTTACTTATTTGACAGAGAGAGACACAGCGAGAGAGGGAACACAAGCAGGGGGAGCGGGAGAGGGAGAAGCAGGCTTCCTGCTGAGCAGGGAGCCCGATGCGGGGCTCCATCCCAGGACCCTGGGATCATGACCTGAGCTGAAGGCAGATGATTAATGACTGAGCCACCCAGGCTCCCCTGGTGCTCACTTCTTGTTAGTTATTCCATCTTAGCCATCCATATGACTCTTTCCAGTTCTCCTCTCCTTTCTCTGATACCCTCTGATTTATCTGGTTCCTCTTCTTAACTTCACCAATTACCCACAGCATTACTCAGGTTCAATACATATCCCTCTGCTTTAATCTCTATAGCTAGGATGATGGCAACCTTATTCCTTTTTCCCTGTTTGGAGAGGAAATTGGGAATAAAATCACATCTCATCAAGGAACTCAACCAAGTCTTATTTAAGTAGTCATTTTAAAGTGATGACTGAGTCTTTTAACTTGTAAAGCTTAGGGCTGAATGTTAACAACACAGAAATATCATCAAATGCTCTCTCTATATAGAAGATTTTATGGAAATCCTATAGATTTTGGGGTGCTAAAGGTCTAATATGAATTTTTTTGTCACTACTATTAAAATTAAAGCAGCATAATTCCATGTTTCAGTGAACAGATAAAAGAAATCCCAAGGAACAGAGAGGAATAAGAATCCAGGGGAAATAAAAAGTCAGGAATGGAGGTGACCATCAAAATTCAGCTCACTGAGATTTTATCTGTAGTATGCTAGGTACTGTACTATGTACTTCTCTTAGAAAGTGAAATAAGGATTTAGGACAGCTTCATCTATTTATATGATTGAAATTACAACAGTTTTTAAACAAGCACAAGAATGCATATAAGTCCAAAATAAATATGGACTAATGACACTTCAAGGCATCCCTGTATATCATCCTCACCTTATACCCTTTCTCCAATACCCAGCATTGACACTTCAGTCTGCCCAGTAGCGGGCTCGTCACTTGGAAGCATCTTCTCTCTCCTTCCCCCCCTACCCCATATCCACTCCATCTCTAAACCCTGCCAATACCTCAGTGGGTAGCCAGACACGACCACAGTAGATTCTGATGTGATCATTGTGTTGTTGCAATACAAGTTTAACTTAAGACAGTCCGATCCCCCGGAAAAAAAAAAAAAAAAAAAAAAAATTCCCATCCCTACTTTTCATCATTAAAATTGGCCCAAACAAATTAGATTGGTGGAACCCTTTGTTCCCATCTGCTTGCCACAGGATGTGTAGACTCAGCAGTTTTCTTGGACTTCGACTTCCCCCTAGCTCTGTAGCTCTTACCCTCTCTTCCATGTCCTCACCACGGGATGCCCAGCGAACCCTTCACTTCATATCCTTATGTCCTCCTCCACCTTTCCCTTTAACCTCTGTAATCTAGCATACATAGATTTAGATCCAGAGACACTGAGCCATATATTCACCACTTATGGGTCTCACGTCAAACCAGCCAATACTCATGAATATGCTACTGCTTGCAAACAGGAGACAAAGTAAGGGCTTTTGATCTAAATATTTAAGACACTGGTTCTTGGTCAATACAAAATCTCTTTACTTCATGAGGACATGTAGTTGAGCAGATATGGGGTGAGAGGAGATGGCTTGAGGAATTTTTGTTTCATATTTCAGGGAAAAGACTGCTAAAACTATCACTAGGCTATCTGGGAATTCACAGCTATCTGTACCAGAGACTTGTGTTCCAGAAGACTAGGCGTGGCTCTCTGTGTACCTATCAACATGTGTATGCAGACAGTCACTCCAGGGAGAGAAGCTGGCTGAATTTACTGAGACATCTTGAACTATTTTTTGAATGTTTGGGTTTGGCAAATAAATGCATTATGCCCCAAGCACCTTTTTCCCCTCATTTAAAGCCCATGTGTATTGGAGAGGAAATTTAATCCTTATGTTCCTGATTCACTTACACTTAACCCATCAAAATCCAACGTGGTGGGAGCTGTTAGATGTCCATGAGCCTTCTGAACCTTGTGTAATAAACCACTTGGAGCTGTCTTTTCTTTGAGTCTCAGAAACCACAATGAGGAACTATTTTCAGTGGCTTTAGTTGGGGGAGCAAGACAGGATTTCGATCTTGCCCTCAGGTTTCACCACAACCAAAAAATTCTAACTGTGGTCAAACACATTGCCACACCTTATATTTAGTTCTTGCCAACAACCTGAAATCCAGAGACTGCCATTTTGGGAAAAATCAACAAATATGGACTGAGATCCAATTCCAACTACGTACTAAGCACCCTGTGGGTCTCTGGCACTGGGTCCAAATGTCCTCACCAGTGGCTAGCCTCACCCTCCTTTGGATCTCTGAGTGGCTTTGTTTCCCTGTGCTTCAGGCTAAATGTACAGGACATACTGCTCATTTGTAAAGAGTAGTGGAGAATGATGGAAAAGAGAAAAAATCAGGACATAGGATCCCGTGAAGGCAAACAGAGCATAATAACCTATACACTGAGGACATGGGTTATGGCGACATTTGCAGAATATGACCAAAGTTCACACAGTCGGTATGCTCACCCAGATTTCTACCTCTAGATGACTTCAAGCCTAACGTGGAAATTAAGATCCCTTTCGGCCAGCTCAATTACCTACCCCAGTCAGCAGTAGATGAAGGAAGAGTCATAGCTAATATGCAAGCAATTATTATCCAAATTTGGCTTTTGATTTCTCTGTAATAATCATAGGTAAATTCAAACATATAATCCCTTCTTTGCCTGGGCCTGAATCTCACCAACATGTGAGAAACTGAGACAGAGAATAATTTATGTCTAGCCCACCTGCCCCAGGTTTCTTTCCCAACTGGATACATGGCAGGAGAAGAAGCCAGGTGGTCCCGACCTGATCACAGATACCCTGTTCACAGGTCATCAGAAAGGAGTTGTTCTCCCTGAAATGCAAGTCGGGCCTTAGAATTTCCTGGCTCGTGCCTACCCCATTCCCAACGTGGTGTTTCATTAAGATCAGAGTGTGCATACACATCATTCCCAGAGCTCACATTTCCCTCACACCCCTCATGGCACACTGTGTCTTTCCCTTGAGTCTCACAACTCACAACATATGGAGGAGAAAAGAAGGGCATAATGGTGTTTTTCTGCCTTTCCTTTGAGATAACGGTGTTATTTATGGCCCTTCATTTCATCCAGAACCCTCCTCTGGACTACCTAGCTATTAAACGTTCACTAATTTCAAGACTCATGGAAGGACTGTTTCCAACAGAACAGCATTTTTTATTGTTTCTCCCTGGTCTCTGAGCAACTCGAAGCCACCAAAAGAGAAAGGCATGAGGTTTCTCTTGTCAGTTCAGCCCCAAAATGGGAGGAAAAATAATAATATGTTAAAATCGGGAAAAAGATATAAAAATTAGAGCAAAAAAGGAGATTTCTAAGTTGGAGGGGACTACCTAGCTGACTAGAATGAAAAGGGGAGGATATGGTCAGGCCAAGTACATGAATTCCCCCCTCAGTGTCTCTGGCAGGAGAAGTTCAGTCCAAACTGCCTCCAGCCAAGGTCGCTGCCCCACGAGAGGCACTGAAGGCTTTGAAATCAGAAACAACCTGGGTTCAAATCACACCTCTGCCTTTGACTACCTGTGTCACTCGTCTTTATGAATGATAGAATAATACCTTCTCCATAGACTCATCGTCAAGACTGAATTGACTGTGTATTTAAAGCGTCCTGTATGGTGACTAACATAACATAGTAAAAAAATTTTTTTTAATTTAAAAATAAATGTACTTAAGAGTCATAAATAAATAAATAAATAAATAAATAAATAAATAAATAAATAAATAAAAGTTTCCTGTGGCGAGCTGGCATAGACGGGAGAGGAATGGGATTGTGGCTATAAAATATTCAGCTCACGCACCTTACTGTTTTTTCAGGAATTTTCTTTTTTTTTAATTTAAATTCAATTAACCAACATATAGTACATCATTAGTTTCAGATGCAGTGGTCAATGATTCATCAGTTGCGTGTAACACCCAGTGCTCATCACATCACGTGCCCTCCTTAATGCCCATCACCCAGTTACCCCATCCCTCCACCCACCACCCCTTCCGCAACCCTCAGTTTGTTTCCCAGAGTCAAGAAGGTCTCATGGTTTGTCTCTCAGGAATTTTCATTGATTGCACTTTCAAGTTAAAGATTGAAAGGTACTGTTAAAAGTCAAACATGTTTACTTCGAAGAAATAACAGCCATCTTTTTTAGTGGTTGTCATCTTGATATATATTAGTAGTCAGCCCAACTTTCTGATGCTATAGGAATGTGAGATAGGTAGATTTTAATGGTGAGAAGGAAAGGGGAAAAAATTGGAACATGGTATGTTGGTGTTAAAAGATAAATGGAAACAAACAGGGCTTCAGAGGGAAGGGGGGTGGGGGAATGGGATAGGCTGGTTATGGGTATTAAGGAGGGCACGTATTGCATGGTGCACTGGGTGTTATACACAAGTAATGAATCATGGAACTTTACATCAAAAACTAGGGATGCACTGTATGGTGACTAACATAATATAATAAAAATATTATTATTTAAAAAAGAGATAAATGGAGACATATTAAATTTTTGAGGGTTTATTTGAGCAAAAATCAATTCTAATTGGGCAACCAGAAATCATTGGGAGAACTTCACCAACAGGAGCTAGGGAAAAGACTTTTATAGAGGACACACAGAAGCAAAGTAAGGAAATTATTCGATTGGCTATAACTGACACATTATTCAGGAAAGCCTTGTTGGCTGTTTATGATTGGTTATCCTTATGTTTCGATTTCTTAGGCATTACAGACATAGGTTCTACTTTGCTTACACGGGCTACTAAGGCATTAAAGCCACCTCAGTCTAATGGCCTCCCTGTTTAATTAATTTAACATTGGGAAAGCAAATCCGAGTGGTCACTGATTTTTGAGATTCCGGGAAGTCAGGATGCCAAAAGCAAGTGGGGATGTAGAGCAAAGGAAAATGGCAGAAGGAATGAGAAACTCTGCATAAGGAGAAATATCAGTTTTGCCTGAGAGCCCAGGGTCAAATCCTGCCACCATAATTCATGCTTACATCACTATTATACCTCTGCCCCCAGGTCTGCAGTTGTCTTCTTGGGCAACTCTGCCTGGAATCCAGTTTCATCATGAGGTCTCTTACCACAGTGTACATAGTAGGAGTAGAGTGAATGTAGTTGGATGACCCAAGACCCCAACAGGAGTTCTAGACATTCATGGATCGATAGACAATGTCCCCAGCCCTCCTCAAACAGGGTCTTCATATTGTTCTTTCATGACACACATTGGGCAGTAAAGTCCTCCCTCAGGAACCCTAGGCCAGTCACAGAATATAAAATCACTGGCTGAATTTCACCACCTAAATGACGCACATTGTCTCACACACCTGCCTTGTCAAGAAGGAGAGAGGAGTCCACGGGATTCTAGCAGCACAGGGAGATTAAAGGGTTTGAGTAAGTGGTACCTTAGTGATTGCTTTCTGGAACCCGATAAATTTGCAGACCACATCAAAGTTCCTCTCCTAGTGGGCCAGAAGTTTTCTACCCACAGGCACATTGGTTTCATGGGAACGATATCTGATGGAAGACCCACACATTTCATAACGGTCTTTAGTTTTGTGAAGAATTGTTTTACATAAGATGGTGTCAGGCTATTCTCCACACCTGCTGAGGACAAATAGAGTATTCTGAGACTGACTACAAAAATGAACACATCTTAAATGGCTAGCATAAACCTCTGGGAGAGAGGGATAGTGTGGTGTCATATGGATTTTTGTTGTATGTTTTTCTTTCTTCTTTCTTATAAGACCTGATCATCTGCAAGATGGAAGAATAAGGGAAGAAAATTCTTCATCTAGTCCTCCTAAAAAGAATGCTGATTTGAAAAAGGTTTTCCTTAGAGTATAGTAAGGATATTGTATTAAACAATGGACACTAGGGCTGCGAAAAGATGTTGAAACTAGGACCATATTGGTATACCAAAGATTCAAAAGATCTCTTGAAGGGGGAATGAACCATGAGAGACTGTGGACTCTGGGAAACAAACTGAGGGCTTCAGAGGGGAGGGTGGTAGGGGAATGGGATAGGCCGGTGATGGGTATTAAGGAGGGCACATATGCATGGTGCACTGGGTGTTATATGCAAATAATGATTCCTGGAACACTACATCAAACACTAAGCATATACTGTATGGTGACTAACATAACATAATAAAAAATTATTTAAAAAAAAGAGATCTCTTGACCAAAATTATTTCTGTATTTCCTTTTGACTTACAGGTATCAAAGGAGAACTTTGATTTATTTGAGGCTTAGACAGGTTCTGACTGACCACTGATCTTGTACTATGTCAAAGCCTAACTACTGTTCTAGGATGAGCTAATGATTTACCATTCACCCCTGTCCCACTCCATTGTCTGCCAACTATGCCCTGTCCACTAACAGGATATTAAAAATAGGGGTGCAAGGCGATGTCACCAAAATGGCAGAACAAGGACTTCCAAAAAAAAAATCCCCTCCATAAAAGTAACCACCATAAAATTTCCAAAAGCTGTCAGAATCAATTTTTTTCAGAACTCTGCTTGTAGCAACCCAGTAACTTATTCAAGAAAAACCACTGAATCTCAGTAAGAGCAGCAACTCTTAGCCTAGTCCCATCCCCACTCCCCAGCTTAGTGGAAGCCTTGAAAAATAACTTGCATTCCTGGTACCTGACAGGGCAGAATGAAGCTGGAGCACTTTCAGAGACTCATTCCCAAAGAATAATAATTATTTGACCTGCCTCCTGGTTCTCTAGTAGACACTCAAGAAGTTACATTTCACTCAAAAGTCTTTTCACCCACCTCAGAACTTGCATAGAACTGAAAGTCTTCGGGGGTAGAGGCATTTGTTGAAATCATTTATCTGCTAGTGCCTTAATACGGTCACTGCTTGAGACCGTGGAGGAAAACAATAGGCCAAGCAAAATGCTTAGAAGAAAAAGTTAGACAGTGAGTTCTCTGCAGGCACTTGGAAAATCTAGAAGATTGTGACACCCTATGCATGCAGTTATACACATTTTCACGAAAGACCTGAGTTGGCCCTGGCTGACCTGGAGGCTCTGTACAAGCAGGAAATCAGTGAAAACAGCCCAAATATCCATCAATTGATGGATGGATGGATGGATGGATGGATGGATGGATGGATGGATGGATAAATGTGGTATATCCATGTGTTGGAATATTGTTCACCCATAAAAAAGGAAGGAAGTAGTGATACATACTACAACATGGATGAACTTGCAAATACTATGCTGAGTGAAAGAAGAAAGACACAAAAGGCCTTATATTGTATGATTCCATTCAAATGAAGAAATTTCCATAATAGGCAAATCCATAGAGACAGAAAACTGATCAGTAGTTGCCAGGTGTTGAGGGAAGGAGACAATTGGCAGCTCCTGGGTATGGGGTTTCTTTTCGAGATGATTAAAAAGTTCTGGAATTGGATAATGAGGATGACTGCACAACCTTGTGAATATACTAAAAACCACTGAATTATATGCTTTAAAATGGTGAGTTTTATGTTATGTGAAATTTTATGTGAATTATGTCTCAGTGTTTTTAATGTGAATGTGAGAGAGATTGGGGTATTTCTTCTCCCCTCTACTACTTTTCAGTTAGGCCTCTCTGGCAGCAGGCACGTTCTTTGTCTAAATTTCCCACTGGGCAGTCCCTCCTCCATGGCTCCAACTCACACCAGGTACCAGGAGCATTATTTCTTCTCTGTGCCCCTTGATATAAAAGTAGAAATGGTTTCCCACTCTTGCCATTTTAGACTGGGTCCCCCAAATTCTATGTTTCCTTAACTCTTCTGACGCCACTAGAAGACAGACCATCTCAGTGACTTTTCTTTCCTGGTGGGATTTTACTATGCACAGGTGTTCCTAACTGACGGTGAAGCCATGTTCTTTGAAGCTCTGATATGCTGAAATGTGCTCCAGTGGAGGATGGATAGGACGATAGGATAAGAAATGCAGATGTTTTCCAATGCCCTATGCTCAACCCCACTGTCATCCCCTTCTATACTGTCTTGGGAAATCTGACCTCCCACAATATCTTCAACTGTCACCTCAGTTTGGAATTTCTGTCTCTAATTAGATTCCTGACTTTTAGACTAACCTTTCTAATGGTCCCATGAAGGTCTCCTCACGAATGTCTTTTAGCTCTCTCAACTCAGTATGTACACTTGCCAATTTCATCCACCCATTCACTCAAATTAGACACACTATCTTTGAGTCCATCCTATCTCATTGTCTAAACAGACCTGAAATCCCACTTACTTTTTAGATGTACTTAGGAGTATTAGGTCTTCAGTTCCCCTGATTTCATCACCTTATGTTCCTACTTCTAAATATCCTCTCTAGGACCAGTTTCTTCTTTGTAGGACATTCTCCTACACATCCACAATGCCATGATCACTCTAGAGAAGCTTAACATTGATGCCATAATATTTTCTAGTACACAAGAAATTTTCAAATTTTCCCAGTTATCCTGACAATGTCTTTAATGGTTAATTATTTTTAATCAAAGGTCAAATTTGGTAAAATAAATTAGTCATTTGTCATGTCCTTTTATTCTTCGTGAACAACTCCTTCACTTTTTTCCCTTGTCTTTCATTGAGAGTGAGATTTTTGCAACACCCAAAGTCCCTCAGACTTGGACTTTCCAGACTGTTTTCTTATGTTTAAATTCTGAGTAGACACATTTGTCAAGGATATAATGTAAATGACATTGGGTCTTTCTCCATGCATCACATCAGGAAACAATAATGTCAGATTATCCCATTATGGGTAATGCTATTTGATTACTGGTTAAAAGATGCCTAACAGATTTACTTCAAAGTAGAAATAACTTTTTTTTTAATTAGTAAGTAACTTGTGAGGTTAAACTTTAAAATGGTATGAATATCTTGTTACTCAAGATTCTTTCTCCAGAAGATTTTAGTATCTATTGCTGATCCTTGCCTGAATTAATCATTACCTCAATGGTGACAAAATGGTCATTTTCTGTCATTCCTTCTACATTCCACCAGCATTCTTCTGTAAAGAACCCCTCTCCACTCCCGCATCTCATTTTGTCTTGTATGCTTGCTTGTTTTTGAAAGTCATTTTTTAATTCAATTTAATAAAAGACATTATTATCATCGTTCGTGGGATACTCAATGTTTCCCTAAGTTGGCTAGTGGGAACTTCTTCAATCTAGCTCCTGTGTTCACTTGATATGTCCCCATTGGTTTTTGAACACTCTCTTGCTTTCAGGGACAGTAAGATACTCCAGATTCAGCTTGTACTGTTCTTTCCTGATACCCCATTCAACAGAGTTAAGAAATATGTGTTGAAATCATGAGTCATTCTAATACCTTCAAATCCAATAAAGAGAGCTCTTCTTCTCCTCCTATCCCATATTTGTAGCTCCCTCCTCTCGTGATAAAACCTGGTTCCTAACAACACCCAGTGTTAACTCATTTGCTCTATCCTATAATTTGCACAAAGTAGTATGGGAATTGTGATGCCAGTACCACAACCAACAGCAAACCTACCACACAAAGCCCAAATTTCTTTGCAATTCTTTTTTGCCTTTAGACTATATCCCACTAAGCATGCGCAGCCAAGGTTTTGTGTTCAGTTAGTTGGGATGATTCTTTCTTTCTTTGGGGCTTTGCTATCAACTGATTATACAGTAGGGTTCATTTGTTTCTCTTTTTGTTCAAATTAGGGGTTTGGGCTCTGGTTTATTTAATTTTATTTTCAAATATGCATAATGTTATGATGATTTAAAAGTGAAAACTTTATGAGAAGGCAAACTCAGTAAAGTGTATCTGTTTCCTCATCCCTCTACCCTTTTCTCATTCCTACCCTACACCTGTCATGGAGGCAACTATTTCATTAGCTTCTAGTTTATTCTTCCCAAGTTTCTTTTTGCAAAAACGTGTGTGTGTGTGTGTGTGTGTGTGTGTGTGTGTGTGTTTTCTTTCCTATTTCCTCTCCTTTCTTACATAAAAAGTAGCTATTATACGTCCTCTTTTTCACTTTGTAGTTTTAATTTGAAACCTATCCCGGAAATAACTGAATAGAGATCTTCCCCTACTGTTTCTATAGTCGAATAGTTACTCCAATGTGTGGATGTATCACAGCTTATTTAACCAATATTTCCTGTATTGGCACTCAGGTTGTTCCCATGACTTTATTCCCACAAATCACAGTTTGATGAGTAACATTGTGCATATGCTTTTTGCTTGCTTGTTTGTTTTGGAGGGTCAGCTTCAGGGCAAAGTTCTAGGGGATCAGATTGCTGGGGCAGAGGGTAAATGTTGCACAGTTAATTTTTTAGCTATTGCCATAACTCCCGCCAAATGGATTATATACCATTTAAATTTCTATCAGCAGTGTATGTACCTGGGTTATGGCTGAATTATCTCCCCCTACAATTCATATATTGAAGCCCTAATCCCTGGTGCCTTAGAATGTGACTATATTTGGAGATAGGGCCTTTAAAGAGGTGCATAAAGTAACTCCAGTAAGGTAACCCCTCGTCCAGTCTGGCTGGTGTCATGGAAGAGGAAATTTGCACACACAGAATGATACCAGAGATGTGCTTACCTAGAGGAAAGGCCATGTGAGAAGGTAGCCATCTGCACCCAAGGACAGAGACCTCAGAAGAAACCAAACCTGCCAACAACTTGATCTTGGACTTCTAGCCTTCAGAACAGTGAAAAAATGCATTTCTGTGTGTCCCTCACCCAGTCTGTGGAAGCTGTTCACGGTAGCCCAGCCACAACCCAGCCTGTTTCTCCACGGCCTCGCCAGCAGCGGATAGTCCAACTTGTGAGTTTTTCCATTTTCATCTGTGAAAAAAGTACAGTTGTAATCAGTATTACTGTTATTCTGAGTACAGTTGAGCATCTTTTCATGTGTTTAAAGATCATTTTCTTATTTTTGTGGAAAGGGGTAATTGGGAGGTTTTTTCCCAATTTTTAAAAATACTTTAAGACATTAGGGAGATAGTCATTTATTTCTGATACATCATGGTGCAAACATTTTCTTCCAGTGATCCACTTTTCTTTTGATTTTGCTTACTTTTTGCCATGCAATTTTTTCTTAATTTTATGTAGTAGAAATTGTCACTCTCTCTTTTTTTTTTTTTTTTTTTTTTTTTTTTTTTTGG
>NC_048219.1:179766979-179778720 GCF_002007445.2 Ailuropoda melanoleuca
AAGCGTCTGCCTTCGGCTCAGGGCGTGATCCCGGCGTTATGGGATCGAGCCCCACGTCAGGCTCCTCTGCTATGAGCCTGCTTCTTCCTATCCCACTCCCCCTGCTTGTGTTCCCTCTCTCGCTGGCTGTCTCTATCTCTGTCGAATAAATAAACAAAATCTTTAAAAAAAAAAGAAATCTTTTTCCCACACTCAAGTTACAAAACCATTCATCTGTGTTTTCTTCTAGTACTGATGTGATTGTTTATTTTGTATTTTTTTAAGATTTTATTTATTTATTTAAAAGAGAGTAAGAGAGAGAGAGAGAGAGAGCATGAGCAGGGAGGAGAGGGAGAAGCAGTCTTGCCGCAAGCAGGGAGCCTGATGCAGGGCTCGATCCCAGGACCCCGGGGATCATGACCTGAGCTGAACACAGATGCTTAACGGACCAAGCCACCCAGACGCCCCTTATTTTGTATTTTTTACATTGAGATTTTTCATCCTTTTAGTTTATCACACATGGCATAAGGTGCCAATCCAGTTTTATCTTTTTTCCAATGGCTATCCAGCTGTTTCAGCATCATTTATTAAAAAGTTCACCTTTTCTCCAGTTATTTGAAAAGTTATTTGAAAAGCCACCTTTACCAAATAATACATTTCTGTGCATATTTGAATCCATATCTGGACTTTGTTTTTGGTTTCTCTGGTCTCGGTTTGCACACCAGTACCTCCCTGCATTAACCAGCAACCAGTTAGGATATGTTTTACTGTCAGGTAAGATCATTCTCCCTCACTTCCTCACCCTCCTTCCTGCCCAAAAGTTCCTAGCTCTTTTTGTGTGTTTATTTTTCGACATGACTTTAGAATCAACTTAATTATTTAAAAAAAAAAAAAGGTTGTTGGCTTTTTTCTTGCAATTGGATTAAATTTGTATATTAACTTGAGAAGAGCCGACATCTGAATAATGTTGAGTAGTTCTGTCCAAGAACAATGGATGCTTTTTTAGTTGCTCAAGTCTACTTTCATGTCTCTCGGTAGCATCTTAAAATTTCCTTATGTAGATTTTACATATTTCCTTATTTTTTAATTGTAGCACAGTTGACGCCTGATGCTACATTCAGTTCAGGGGTACAACATAGTGATTCATCATCTCTATATGCTTTGCTGTGCTCCCCACAAGTGTAGCTGCCATCTGTCACCAGACAACACTATCACACTACCATTGACTATATGTCCTATGCCGGAACTTCCATCCCCATGACCTAGTCATTCCATAACTGAAAGCCCGAATCTCCCACGTCCTTTCAGCCCTTTGCCCATGCAAAGGATATATGTATCCATGCATATATGTACACACACACGCACACACACGTGCACGCACAGGAACATTACTCGGCCATGAAAAAGAATGAGCCCTTGCCATTTGCAACCACACGCATGGATCTAGAGAGTATAATGCTAAATGAAATAAGTCAGACTGAGAAAGACAAACACTATATGATTTTACTTATATGTGTAATCTAAAATACATACTTAAGATTCACCTTTTTGTTGCAACCATAAAGGAGTTTTCCCTCTTACGTTGTATCCTATAATTAGCTATCTATATACATATGAAGGCAATGGATTTTTGTAAGTGAATTTTATATCTTACTCTCTTCCTAAATTCCTTATCTAATATCCATTTGTTTATTCACTAATTCTTGGGTTTTCAAGATTCACTATCATTTCACCTACATATATAGTTTTTCTTCTCAGATTTGTGTACCTTTACCTAATGATATTGATCAATAGCTCCAATACAGTGTTAAATAATAGTAGAGAGAGGAAGCATCAGTACCTTATTTCTAGTCTTGGCCAGAGTGCATCTCATGCTTCCCAACTAAATAAGATGCTAAGTTTCGGACATATACATACATATATACACAAATCATGTATATATGTGTGTGTGCATATGTGAAATTATGTAAAGAAAGTATCCATTAATTCCTGTTTTATTGAGTGCATTTTTCAGGAATGGGATTTAAACGTTTTTGAAAATCTTTCAGCACCCATGGAGATATGATTTTTCTCCTTATATCTATTAATAAGGTAAATTATATTAATGGATTTCTTCATATTGAAGCTCCTCGCATTCCTGAAATTTGATATTGATGTTTTATTTTATTATGGTGGTTTGAGATTCTTTTTGCTAAAATTTTAGTTAATTTTTGCAACTATATTTATAAAGGAAATTAGTCTGTAGTTCCCTCTAGCCTACATTATTGTTATTATCATTACTGCTATTACTAATCTTTATTAGGTTTAGATATCAACATTATACTTACTTCTTAAAAAGAATTTGGAAGTTCTCCTTCATTTTCTACACTCTGAAACAATTTACAGAGCATTAAGATTATCTGATCTTTGAAGGTTTGTAGAATTCTCCTATGCAAACATCTGGGTCTGGTGTTTCAATATAATCATTCAGTAACTTTCTCCATCTTTTTTCCACTCCAGAGAGTGGTCTATCTGAGCTTTCTATATCAAATGGGGTCTGTTTTAGTAAATTACATTTCTACAGAGAATAATCAATTTCATAGCTTCTGAATGTATTTGCACAGTTTCGTAAAGTAGTCTACTTATGATTTATTTTCATTGTTACAATGGTTGTTTCCCTCCAGTCTTACCTTATTTTGTATGTTTGTGTTTTCTTTCTTCTCTTGATTGGGTTGGCTATTGGTATGTCTATTTTACTTTTTTTCCCCTAAAACAACCAGAATTTTGATTCATTTGTTCGCTCTACTCTTTTTACTATTTTCTCCCACATTAATTTCTTCCTTTCTCTTTATTATTCCCTTCCTTGTGCTTTCTTTTGACTTATCTTTTGATTTTTCTATACTTTTAAATTGGGAATTAAATTTGTGTATTTTAATTTTTTTTATCAATTTAAGTATTTAAGATCATGGGTTTTCCTTGGATCACTACTTTAATTGTGTCTCACAAATTCTGATGTGCGCATTTTCATTCAAATTATTGGGCTTTTTTTTTTAATTCTGCAATTTTGTTTCATATATCTCCTCTCACCCAATAGTAGTTTAGTATTTATTATTGTTTTTCAAATTCCAGCTAGAAGGACATTTTTAAGTTTTGTTATTAATTTCTACGTTCTGGCACTTACTGGGACTTTCTTTGTGACCCAACACGTGGACCATTTTTGTGAACACACGTTTGTGGTTTCAGAAGAGAATATATTCTCTATATTACCAAGGCTTGAGATCTGCTCTATATCCATATGTTCACTAATTATGTTGATGAGCTCTTTATACCCTATTTATTTTACTGTTTCCATGTTTCTGGAATATCTTTGTTAATCCCTTAATGCTTAGCCTTTCTGAACCACTTTGTTATAAATGTGTCTTATGTATCTCATACAATTAAGTTTTGCTGTGAGTCAATTATAACATATTTACTGAGGGTATTTTGCAATTTATTAATAAGCTTATTAACAAATTATTATGATATCACAGATATAATTTATTAATATGACTGATGTACTTGGTCTCAACTCATATTGTGTATAAAATTGTACACATAGCTTTTTTCTCTATGTGGTTTGTTTTCTGGGCCTATTTTATATTTCTTTTGGTGTTTAGGAAGGTCAGAAAAGCAGTTAGCTTTTCACCAATACCTATCATAATGCCCTTAGTCCATTTGTTCTTATTTAGCCTCTACTCATTGGTCTGTCTGTTTTAAGTAATATCCTTCACTCCTACCCCATATCTATGCAACAATGTATTGTCTCAGTTCAGAATATGTAACAGTTAATACTCTCCTTCCATGCCTGTCCCATCCTCGTTTACTACAGATTTACACCAAAATATACCCGATGCTCAATCTCAGTGCACTTGCCCAAGTTTCCTGGTCCTGCTCTTGTTTTGATTGAATCATATTCACCCTTTAGTCGATCCCTTACAGAACAATGTCAAGTGACCTCTGAGCTTTTGCACATAGAACACTGCTTGTCACAGTCCTCATCCTTAGTGATGAGCTCATCTAGAAAGAAAAGATTCCTATTCGCTTCCTGCAGTTTCTTGAAAATGCAGCTCCATTGTTCTCTTATTTTATATGAGAAGTCTGATGCTTACTCGCTCTTCTTTCCTCTGTAAGGGATTTGGTCTTTTTGCCCGGAGACCTAGAGAATTTTTTCTTTGTCTTTAAGTAAGTCTGATATTTTCCTGGTGTGTGTCTTGGACTTCACCATTCCAGGTTAATTTTCCTAGGAGCACAGTGGGGGCTCTAAACATGCCAATTCAAGTCTTTTTTGTTTTTTTTTTTTTTCACTAAAAAGAATTTATTCCGAGGGAATAATCGGAGATTTTTACAAAGATTTACCGGCTAGGATGTTTGTCTCAGCCTGTTCATAACAGTAAAAAACTTGAAACAATCTAAATTTCCAACACTGAGAGAATAGTTAAATAAATTAATATTTATGTGTGTGACTGAATATAATGCAATTATTTAAAATGACATATAAAAGTGATCATAATACTTAAAAAACAAAAAAAATAAGTAGTATTTTGTAAAATTCAAAAAACACCTACAAAATGAAAAGAATTTGAAGCATAAACACTTAAATGAAAAATTATAATGTTTTATTCTTCTCTGTATTATATTTCCCTGTTTAAAATATTAAAGTATATTCCTTTTGTAATCAGACCCCAACAAAATCTTTAAAATGTTTTTTTAGTTTATTTATTTATTTATTTCTATTTACTTATTTTTATTGTGCTATGTTAGTTTACCACACAGTGTTTCATGAGTTTTGGACATAGTGTTCTGTGATACTTTTAACTTTGGAAATTTGTCTTAGCTCACAGGGTGAAATAGTAGTTGTTTTCCATTGGAATGTTTTTCCTTTGCAAACTCTTCTGGGCCTATCTTCTCCAACTATATTCCCTGTGTTCTTTTTTGCTTCATTCCTCGTTTGTCAGCCCCTTTCAGACTCTCCTCAGTGTCTCTTAGATGGTCCGGGAGATCTGGTCCCATGAGTACCTTGTAACTTAGCCTTTACTTTTAAGATGATTTTGTCTTGTCCTTCATTTCTTTCCTGAGTTCATTCAACTCTTACCTCACACATTCCGAGTTTTTGTCTATTACTCTTCTGAGCCTTGAAACTTCTCATCTAGGATGTCAGTTTTATATTTCCAGATGCTTGTTTTAGGATATTTAATGGAGTCTGGGTGTTGTGTCAAGGTTTTTTTCTGCTTCATGTTCGGTTTTGATAGGAGCATTTGCTTCTGCTGAAATGTTTGGATGCTTATTTTGTTTCCTTATTAGCCTTGCATTGGTGGTATTCATTCTTAAGAGTTTATATATGGTTGCACGTAGGCACAGCTGTGCTGTTTGGGTGACTGACAATGTTTCTTAGTTCAAGAGCACCCTCTTCTGTTGGTACTGGAAAGTGTAGATTCTTTGACTGATGGCACTTTCTGGGGGGGAGGGATTGGTATATCTCCTGATTTTTGAGATTCTCTTTTGTTTGGCAAAATATTCTCACTTCCTTATTTCCCTTCACTAACAAGCTTCCAAAAGCACCCCTGCCCAGCGGCCTCCTCTCCTTCAGAAGTGACTCCTTACCCACACTGCCAACCCTTGTCCCATGAAAAGCCAAGGTCTTCCATTCAATTCCCCAGCTACCTGGCCTCAGAGTTGTTCTCATTAGTTTTCACTCAAGGGCAAACTTTTCCCTCTGGAGGTTATTTTAGCTGTGGCTCTGCTACATCAAAGCCCCCAGACCCCTCTTTTCTTTACCATATTCTACTTGGCTCTTTGTTCCCAATGATGTGGTCTGCCATTGACAGTGTTGTATCTGGGAGCTTACTTTCTGACTCTAATGTAATTTGAAGTTGGGTATCCTCTCTCCTACCTATGTTGTGTGTGTGTGTACGTGTGTGTGTGCGTGTGTGTGTGTGTATTAGAGAGGGACAGACAGAAAAGAAAGAATCTGGAAGTCTTTATCGACTCAGGGAATTCTTAAAACTGTTTTGACCATAAGAAAACTAATTTTTAGGATTACTAATAAAGCCTTATTAAAGTCAGGTCCCTTGGCTTCCGGGCCAGTTTTACCACTAATGCTCTATGTGGCCTTGGACAAATCACTTAAATCTAGTTGCTAGTTTTCTTTTAGTGAAAGAATATCTGCAAGAGTCTTTCCACTGATATTCAATAAACTTTAGACTCCTCCATTCCTCTTTCCACCCTTAGCTCCCCTCCCCATATTATGCATGCAAATGAAACTAACTGGCATCTTACAGATATCACAGGGAAAACTAGTTGGGTGTAAGCGGAGTCTTGACGAAAATAAATAAATATAAATTTGCTTCCTGGTTTAAAAAGAATTGGTTTAAAAAGAATTGAGATCTCTGTTAATTCAATTTGCAGCCCTCTCCAGGTGAGGGCTCAGTTGGGAGCTGTCACGTGTCTGCTTTGGGTTTCTTTTACAAGGTCAGGATGTTCCCTCTCAAGCACACACAGTCCTCACCAAGTCCAAGGAGAAGCCACCACCACAACCTCCTTCCCTCTCCTCCATGCTCCTCTAGGCACAGGCTTCTGCCTTTAAGCCAGCCTCTATCTCCACTCCTACAGGAGACCATAATTTTAAATAAACCAAAGTAGGGAAAGCACAGAGAAATTGCAAGGGTCAATGAGAAAACATACCATGTCACCATAACCACTTTTGCTCAATAACACGAATTTATGTAGTGTTCTCAGCTTTCATATGGCTACAATAATAACACATACTCCCCATTCATGGGAGCCTGAGACACAACGGCACAGGTGATTCATCCCGGAAGGGCCCTCTGGGTCACCCTGGCAGTGCCCTTGCCTCCCACCAAAATGACCTTCACCTATTATAAACAGATGCAAGTATGGAATGGGTAGAGAGATCCTCCTATTTTTAAGCTGTCAAGGTCAAAGGGTGAGTCTGCCCCCTCAGTCACCTGCTCACGGGTTCCCAACACTTTGACATTCAGGAAGCCAAGCAGAAATAGACTTCCTTTATCAGCATCTAATCTCCAGCCCTATTCATTCCAAAACTATACCCACTGTCATTTGTAGGCTTTCTATCTCTCTGCATCTGTGTCCGGGACACTGGCCACAATGGTGACAACAATAGCAGGTCAGCACAAACACACACACGTGGGTGTGCACACACAAGCACACATGGGTACGCACATGACACACGCAAAGACACAAACACACATGTGCACCCACGTAGTTAGGTATGTCAGAGAAAAGGGAAGATATGTTGAACTGAAATATATCCTTGGGCAAAAGACTGGGAAACCAGAGGCCAGAAAGAACAGACTCGTAGCCCCCTAAGCACCCCAAAAGATCAAGAGCTTCCTTATCTACTCCAACTGTCTCTACCAATTCATTCCAGAGGTCAGGAAGTCTCTTTCTGATCTCACCCTCCGTCAGACTCTCTCTGGCCAAGCTCTTTGCGTAAGAAAACAGAACAACTTTCAGACAGGAATCTGACCCTTACTCTGCTGCTTAGAATCCTTCACTGGCTTCTCACTTCTAAGGTCAGCTAAGCTAAGACACGTCAGCACACAGCTACTTTACCAAGTGGACTGTGCCAAGTGTGATGAGAAGTTAGAGGGGGAACTCAGGGTTGGAGAAATTCCTTCCAGCTAGAGACACAGGGCAAGCTCCACCGAGATGGTGATGGGGTTTTTTGTTTAATGGGTTTTTTTTGTTTTTAAAGGTTTTTTTTTCCATATGAGAGAGAGAGAGAGAGCACGCCAGTGAGAACAGGAGCAATAAGGGGGAGGAGCAGAGGGAGAGGGAGAAGTAGACTCCAAGTTGTGCAGGGGGCCCCACTGTGGGGCTCAGTCCCAGGACCCCAGGGTTATGACCTGAGCCAAAGGCAGACGTTGAACCGATTGAGCCAGGCGTCCCAAAAAGGTAATGCCTTACCAAGCACTGACATAGAGTTATAAAAACTACTGGGGCCAATTTCTAGGAAATTTCTAGGAAATACCCTTGGAAAACAGTGAGTGATTAAATTGGGCTACAATGAAGCGTGCATCTAAGGAGGGAGCAGGAGATATTCACTGTCAGAGAGGTGGGCTGGGGCCATGTCAGGGAACATCTGGACTATCTCTTTCCTAAGAGACATTTCCTAAGATTTTCCGTGATCTATTTGGCCTCAGTTCTCCCCAATGTCTCCAGGTTGGATATCCAGAGCAGTCATAGTACACCACGAGCCTCGAAATATTTGATGCATCAAGATTTGTAGCTTTTAGAATACACTTGTTTGAGCGAGAAGACAAAAATAACAAAAAAATGTTTCACCTTTGGCAGTATTGTGACTGATGTGTCTTCTCTAATCTTGGGGTCAGCTATTCCATAAGCGTCACGTGGCCCAAAGTGTTTTCCAGCCCTGAAGAAATAGAGCTAGCCCAGTTGAAGGTGGCCATGCTCATTTCCATGTGGGGTTAGAAGAACAGGAAGGTCCCTATGAAAAGAGAAAAAATATAGGCAAGGTAAAACATTGCAAGCCGGTATGCAAATGGCCACCTTATGTAAGTACTTAAGTCTACGCGTGACCTTAGAGCTAATTTGAATTAAAACTGGAATTCGTTGGAAATGAGTAGGAGGTCTAGCATAACGTAGTAGTCAATATCACCAACTCAAGTACCAGGGAGAAAATGGCAGAATTAGGACTCAAACCCATGTCTAAGTGTGCAAACTGGGCAGTTAGGCTATTTCTCCAAGGCTCTGTGTCCCTATCTGTGAAATGGAGATCCCAAGGGTAGGTACTTTAGAGTTACTTTGAGGATTACATGTGGTAATAGACACAGAGCTCTTAACATCATCCCTGGCACATAGACAGGGCTCAGTCAATATTCAATGACTGTTGTTGAGCAAATAAATATCCAATAAATATCAGTAAGGAAAAAAGGAACCTCCATAAATAGAGTCCCTGACACTTGACACAGGAGCAAAAACAACACAACAGAGCAAAGTTAGTGTCTCCAACAAATGGTGTTTGAACAACTGGACACCCACACAGAAGGAGGAATCTAGATGCCGATTTTACAGCCTTCACCAAAAAACTAACTCAAAATGAATCATAGAACTAAATACAAAGTGAAAACCCATAAAAGTCCTAGAAGGTAACATAGGAAAGAAGCCTAATGACCTTGGGATGGCGGTTCCTTTTTAGACACAGCACCAAAGGCATAATCCGGGAGAGAAATAATTGATAAACTGGACTTCACTAGAATTAAAAATGTCTGCTCCACAAAATATGGCATCAAGAGAATTAGAAGATAAGCCACGCACCTGGAAAACATGTTTGCACAAGACATACCGGATAAAGGATTGTTCTCCAAAATATGCAAAGAACTCCTAAAACTCAACAATAAGAAAACAAACGACCTGGTTTTTCAAATGAGCCAAAGACTTTAACAGACACCCCCTCTGTTATAGATACAGATGGTAAATAAGCATAAGCAAAAGATACTGCATATCCTATGTCATCGGGGAAATGCAAATTAAAACTACAGTGAGAAACTAGTACATACCTAATTCGAATGGCCGAAACCCAGACCACTGACGGCACCAAATGCTGACGAGGATGTGGGGCGACAGGAATGTTCCTTGATGCTGGTGGGAGCGCAAAATGGTACAGCCACTTTGCAATACAGTGTGGCTGTCTAAATGTACTCTTATCTGGGGGCACCTGGGTGGCGCAGTCGTTAAGCGTCTGCCTTCGGCTCAGGGCGTGATCCCGGTGTTATGGGATCGAGCCCCACATCAGGCTCCTCCGCTGGAAGCCTGCTTCTTCCTCTCCCACTTCCCCTGCTTGTGTTCCCTCTCTCGCTGGCTGTCTCTATCTCTGTCAAATAAATAAATAAAATTTAAAAAATAAATAAATAAATGTACTCTTATCATACATTGCAGCAGTCACACTCCTTGATATTCACCCAAAGAGGTGACAACTTATGTCCACACAAAAGCCTGCACACAGATGTTTATAGCAACTTTATTCATAATGGCCAAAACTGAAAAGAAACCAAGATGGCCTTCAGTACGTAAAAGGATAAATGAACTGTGGTCCATCCAGACAATGGGACATTATTCTGCCTCCAAAGAAATAAGCTATCGAGCCATGAAAAGGAGGCATGGAGGCAATTTAAACGCACATCACTATGTGAAAGAAGCCAGTATGAAAAAGCACCATACTGTATGTATGTTATGTATGTATCCAACATTCTAGAAAAGGCAAAACTATGGAAACAATAAAAAGATCTGCAGGTGCTAGTGGTGGGGGAGGGACACAAATAAACAGAGCACAGAGCAGTGAAAATTCCCGGAGAATATTACAATGGTAGATACATGTCGTTATACTTTTGTCCAATCCACAGAAAACACAATATCAACACTGAACCCAAAGGTAAACTATGGACTTTGGATGATTTGAGTGTCAATGTAGGTTCATCCTCAGTAAAGAAATGTGCCGTTCCAGTGAGTGGTGTCATCAAGGGGGAGGCTCTGCATGTGCGGGGACAGGAAGTCTGGGGAATCTCTATACCTACCTCTCGATTTTGGTATAAGCCTAAAACAACTCTAAAAAACATCAGTGCCCATTGATAAAGAAGATGTGAGATATACATAAATATATATATATATATATATATTTATATATAATGTGCAATATATGTGATATATATATAGATGTGATATACATATGTGTACATATATATATATAAAATGCATAATGCAATATTACTCAGCAGCAAAAATAATGAGATCTTGCCATTTGTGACACATGGATGAACTAGAGGGTATTATGCTAAGTGAAATAAGTCAGACAGAAAAAGACAAACACCGTATGATTTCACTTATCTGTGGAATCTAAAAGACAAGGCAAATGAACAAACAAACACAGAAACAGAATCTAAGTACAGAGAGCAAACTGGTTGCCCGAGGGGAGGGAGGTGGGAGGGAGGCGGATAAAATAAGTGACGAGGATTAAGAGGCACAAATTTCCAAGGAGGGCACGTATTGCATGGTGCACTGGATGTTATACGCAACTAATGAACCATGGAACTTTACATCAAAAACCAGGGATGTACTGTATGGTGACTAACATAATAAAATAAAAAAATATTATTATAAAAAAAAAAGAGGCACAAACTTCCAGTTGGAAAGGGACAGTCAATCATGTTGTCAGCACGTTGTACGGCGACAGATGGTGACCACATTCATGACGAGCAGAGTGATGTGAAGCATTGTCAAGCCATCGTGTTGCACACCTGGAACTAACCTAACACTGTATACCAACTATACAGCAATAAAAAGTCTTAATTTTTTAAAAAAATTAAAAAGTAACATGCTGAAAAAATAAAGAGAAAAAGAAAAAAGGGAACATATAGATGATACTATCCTGCATGGCTCATTATTGTGATCAGTGGTAAGGACAGCTGTTTAGAAAAGAAAAAAGTGGGGCGGGGGGCGCCTGGGCGACTCAGTCTGTTAAGTGTCTGCCTGCAGCTCAGGTCACGATCCCAGGGTCCTGGTTTGAGTCCTGCAACAGGCTCTCTGCTCAGCAGGAGCCTGCTTCTCCCTCTCCCTCTGCCCATCCCCCCTTCTCATGCGCGCGCTCTCTCTCTCTCTCTCTCAAATAGATAAATAAACTCTTAAAAAAAAGAAAAAAGTGAAACCCACAAAAGCAGTGAAATACCCTTCAGTTGGTGGAACTGGAG
>NC_048219.1:179778820-179805482 GCF_002007445.2 Ailuropoda melanoleuca
GGTGGGGGCGGGGCAGGGGTTATTCCACTGAAGTGGCCTGGGACTAAGAGGAAAGACATCATGGTCCAGACTCTGACATGAATCAATGTGCAGTTTTCGGCAAGCCGTGACATTTCTCCAATCCTCAGGGTTTTTGTTGTTTTGGTTTTTTTTTAAAGATTTTATTTATTTGACAGAGACACAGTGAGAGAGGGAACACAAAGGGGGCAGGGAGAAGGAGAATCAGGCTTCCCGCTGAGCAGGGAGCCCGATGTGGGGCTCGATCCCAGGACCCACGAATCATGACCTGAGCTGAAGGCAGACGCTTAACGACTGAGCCACCCAGGCGCCCCCCAACTTTAGAACTGCCACAGGTTTTTAACTTTAGAACTGCCACATTGAGCTGACTGGCCTCTGAGACCCTTCAGTTCTCTGACTTCCTCTGAGGTCATGACAATGGGGGCTAACTATGTCTAAACACCCTTGAAACCCAACCTAAGTGGTCCTGAAGGAAAAGTTTGGTTACAGCCCTACAGTTGAGGCAGGAAACTGAACCAGAGACTAAACTAGATCCAGATAGATATTCTTTCCAGCCCAAGACTTGATGGTTCTGGAGGGATTGAGGTCATGTTTGTTTCAAGAAGGTCTAGCACAGCACAGGCCTTCCATAGAGAGTAGACAGTCTCCTAGTGGGGTACCTCCAATGGGAGTGACCACTTCTCACTCTTCCCCTCTCTCCATCAGCCAAGCCAAATCACAGAGAAGAAAAGACCTTAAAACTGCCTCTCTCCTCCTCCTCACATTTCCAGAGATGCCCACAAAGCAGTTTAATGTTTTTTCATGGACCTAAAAATTACAGTTCTGGTCTTCCTCCCTGTGTGCAGGGAAATCTCCTGTTTGGAGCTCTTATCTTCAAACCCGTGCAAGGGATCCACACTGGTGATTCACAATTGTGCTTAATGTGATTTAGACTCATAAATTGAGAGATTGTCCAGGAGTAAATTGCACAGAGCCTTAGGCCAGCTTCAGGGGCCCCATACTTAAACCATCTGGTCTAATCCCCTTGGCCAACAGGCTCTCCTGCTCCAGGGAACGCAGGCAGGACTCAGTCCTGTGCAAGTCCCAACATTATCCATGATTTCAGTCTGGTTCTAATGGGGCTTTGGGAGACCATCCACTTAAACTACAGACATTTAGAGCCAATTTCTATTCCCTCATCCAGAGAAACAAAAGCCATCTCTCGCATTTAAGAAAATGTTCTCAAATAATATCACCATCAACTGAAACAAATCCCCTCCATCCACAGCCCCATCCAGGGTCTACCATCCCTGACTGGCAGATCTTTCTGGATCCCCAGTACTTTGACTCAGAATCCGTCCCCTGACCCAAGGCAGCAACCTGGGGCCTGTATTTTCCAGACATGAAATGGACAAGAGCAATTGAGCTCTATTAAGTCCAGGTTACACATGGGGGCATATGAGGTGAGCCCAGCCAGTGGCCTCCCCAAAGGGGAGGAGTGTTGAAGTCCCCTGGGAGAACTATCTGGTGGCTCCCTGACGCCAATGCTCTTTTTAAAACTGCTCAGCAAATGTTGGCAGTTTGGAGGGGTCATGTGGCTTCCCAGATCCCTAGGCTTGAGGGTTCATGTCTCATTTATACTTCCTGGAAAGTGTCGGGAGCTATTTCCAAATAGGCAACTGGTGGGGAAAGAGAGATGCCAAGGGCGATGTGACCATAGTCTCCTAGCCTGAGACCTCGTGGGGTACACAGCTCTAAGATGTCACTGGTGACGGGGGGGGCACCTATGTGGCTCAGTCGGTTGAGCATCTGACTTTGGCTCAGGTATCTTGGGGTCCTGGGATTGAGTCCTGCATCAGGCTCCCTGCTCAGCAGGAGTCTGCTTCTCCCTCTCTCTCGCCCCCCCCACCCCCCCTCATTCTCTCCCTCAAATAAATAAATAAAATCTTAAAAAAAAAAAAAAAGTCATCTGCCACTTCCTCTGGACACAGGCTACAGAACATCCAGCCCCTCTGCAGTGACTGTTGCAGCCTCTGGAGGGGCACACTTTCCAGGCAAGGCAAGGCCTTCACGAGTCCTTCGTGGTGCCAGCCTCAAGTTTCCTTTCTGCCCAGCTTCATGCAGACTTAATGATGAACTTCCCCTTACAATGCCATGTGCTGTTGTCTCTGGACTGTCTGAGAAGGAATCGAGATTTATAGAGCTGGGTCAGCCAGAAGCAGGCACAGGATGCCTCCTGCAACAGCTGGATGGAGAGTTATCACAAGGTCCGAAGAGCTGATGGTCTGCATGGCACAGAGGTGTCAGACCGTGGCCGGGGAGAGTGTCTTGGTCCATTCAGGCTTCTGTAACAAACCACCACAGACTGGATGGCTTGTAAACAACAGACAATTATTTCTCACAGTTCTGGAGACTCAAAGTCCAAGATCAAGATACTGACATGGTCAGGTTCTGGTGAAAATCCTTTTGCAGGTGGAGACCACTGACTTCTCATGGTGGCCTCACAGGGTAGAAGCAGCAAAGGAGCTCTCTGGGACCTATTGATAAGAGCAATAATCCCATTCCTGAGGGCTCCACCCTATGACCTAATCACCTCCCAAAGGCCTGACCTCATAATACCATCATGTTGGGCATTAGGATTTCAATATATGAATTTTGAGGGACACAAACATTCACCATGGTAGGTGAAAAATTAAAGATGGGGGATGGGGATCCAATATAGGGAATACAGTTATCAAGCACACCAAAGGGCCAAACATTTTATATACATTGCTATTTAGTCCTTGCAATAAATCTATGGAGCAGGAATTAGGACAAGTCAGGAAACAGGCTGAAATGGGTTAAGAGGTTTGCCCAAGGTCACTCACACACACACTCAATCAGAGACTTGATCTGACCCCAGGCTGGTATGTCCCAAAGTCCATGCTGTTCTCCTGACATCAGTAAAGCTGACTTCCAGGAACACCAAAGTGAGAAGGTGGGTCCTGCAACATTCAGACGGTATATACTATAAAGTATAAAGGAAAGTTCTAGATTGAATGGAAGAACAGATCAGAGGTTCTCAGCCAGGGATGATTTTACTACCCTCCTCCCAAGGAGACATTTAACAACTCTGGAGACATTTTCAATCATCATAGCTTGGGAGGTGCTACTGGCAGTTAGTGCAGAGAGCCCAGAGATTCTGTTAGACATCTTGTTGTGCTCGGGAGAGCCCCTGCAATACAGAATTATCTGGTCTAAAGCATCAGCAGCGTGGAGGTTAAGAAAATCTAGACTAGGTGATCGCAGGTCTCTTCCAACTCTAGAACTAAATGAGGGACCTTAATTTTTTTCCCCCTCTAGCTGCATAGATGGAATTCAATTAGGTAATTTTGCATTTTTCAAGGCAAAGACAGGAAGGGGACAATACCACACCCATATCATCAGACCCATTTAAAGCCTTAGTTTCTGGCATGCCCAAGGCCCCAAAGAAATTATATAAATATTCCCTCTACCTCTTAAAGGCTTGGCCATTAAGTGCCCTCAATGAATCTGCACCCATGAGAAATCCAGCTAGTTAGAAATTCACAGGGGTTTGGTAGGGGCAATAGAGGATTCTAGAAAAATCCAGAGGTGAGGGTGGAAAGGAGTAGAAACCCATCAAAAACTAGGGATGTACTGTATGGTGACTAACATAATATTTAAAAAAATATTATTATAAAAAATAAAAATTAAAACCCATTAAAAAAAAAAAAAAGAAACCCACCAGCTCAGTGCAATCAACCCATCATTTCAATGAACACCCAATTGGTAAAAGCTAATTCTCTGGAAGGCCAATTTGCTGAAAGCAAATTCCCAGGAAGCCAGTTCTTAGAAAGATCAATTTGCCAAATGACCAATTCACTAAATTTTCCATATTCACATGTTGTGATGTTTAATGGAAATATTTATCCCCTGAATTTCAGTGTGAAATAGGAAATCTCTTTGGCATATTATAATTTTTAAGTGGAAATTTTCTTCCAGCCACTTCTGATTTCTTTTGAATGGTTTTGCTGTGGAATTAAATTTTAAATTATACATTAATGACATCTGAAACTCTGTTTTATTTTGCTTGCTGTTTAAAGTTAACTTATTTCCATTTTAATTTAAGTAAGATTTTACATTGACTTGCCAGCAGTTTGTAGAAAGGTTCAAGAGGAAGGGGCACACCAAAACAGTGGAAGGGTTTTGAAGATGACCAGAGAGATTTGCCATACTAGTCATGCGTCAAAAACCAGGCATATAGTCTAGGAAGAACCAATTGAGAAGCAACAAAGCAATCATTTTGCATTTTAAAATGTGGCTGCTAGTGACTGGAAATAATAAATCAAGGTAGATTGACTATCTGCAAAATACTAAAAATGCAAGAAGATTGGCAAAAACCCAAACTGACATTTAAAAATATCTTTCAGAGCCTATATATTGGTGCCTTTCTATCAATAAAGCTATAATAAAATGAAAAAAATAGAAATATCTTTCTAAGGCACCTGGGTGGCTCAGTTGGTTGAGCGTCTGACTCCTGGTTTCGGCTCAGGTCATGATCTCATGGGTCCTGTGATCCAGCCCCACATCAGGCTCCTCACTCAGCACAGAGTCTGCTTCAGATTCTCTCTCTCCCTCTCCCTCTGTCCCTCCCACTAATGTGTTCTCTCACTCTCTCTCTCTCTCTCTCAAATAAATAAATAAGACTTTATTTTTTTATTATGGTAAGTTAGCCACCATACAGTACATCATTACTTGTTGATGCAGTGTTCAATGATTCATTAGTTGCGTATAACATCCAGTTCTTACTCCAAAGATACAGATGTAGTGAAAAGAAGGGGCCCATGCACCCCAATGTTTATAAAACAGCAATGTCCACAATAAATAAATCTTTAAAAAAATAAAATAAAATAAAATAAAAATATCTTTGAGTTGCTTAGCTGATTTGCCAAAAAGGGACAATATTACTTATCATAAGACATGGTTTATTTCTGAGAGTAGCTACAAAAATCGAGAGACTTATGTGTGGGGAATGGGTTTTTTTAACCACTGCTGAATTCTATTGTGCCACGATGTTATTTTCCATTTCTCTAAACATCAAGTACTTTTCAGTGGTGTTCATATATTCGTTAATTTTCGTCCTCCTGGCAATTTGACACTTAAATTTATTATTTTATTTATATTCAAAAGCACTAAAAAAACCATTAAAAGCATTAAATTTAAATTTAAACTAGATCTTCAATATCAAGAAAAGCCAAAATTTAATCTGAAAGTAGAAAACATGCAAGGTGAATCAGTTTTAAACTAGACTAAACTAAAATTTATATTCCAAAGCATACAAAGAAAATCAAAAGTAGCCATCAGTTAAAACAGTTACACATAAATATTAGCATAAACTGAAAATTTCCCATGTGAAATGCTGAAATAGCATTACTAATGATAAAATATGTTTCTTTATGTAACATCATTCATAAGAAAAATGAGAAGTTTATATTAATTTTAAGAAATTCCCGTTAAAGTGGCTAAACATTCTAGTCAAATATTACACATTATCCAATTTGGTAAATTTGGTACATTAGTCAATAGGTGAAATTGGCCATTTGGCAAATTGGCCGTCTAATAATTGCTTTTCAGGGAATTTGACTCAGAGTCAAGAATACGTAAAAGTGGGGGAAAAGGAGTAAGTTTCCAAGCAAGGGCTTCAGGGTAGTGGGGTAAGCTGTGGCTTTTCTCGTTCCCTTAGATGCTGCAATCTGCCTTGGAGGGCAGGGAGCTGAGTCACCCAGATAACCAGCACCCCGAGTGGACTGCAGTGCTGATGGCTACACGAAGATCCAGAGGCTTGTCCCTCAAAACAAGCCTCTTCCTTGTGAAGAAAACCTAATGCTTTAATCATTCAAAACTACTAAACTTCACTGACAGAAGTGGTCCTTTTTTTTTTACATGGTGGCCAAGGATCAGGACAGACTACAAGGCAGCCAAAACTCAGAGATGCTGCATGCAGACCAGTAACTCAAAGTCAGGCCACCATTTCTCCTGGGCAGAAAACCCTTTCAGATCTCATTCTCCATCTAGGTTGAATTTATGGGCATTTTGTTTATCCAGAAATGAAGTAAAATGCCCAGCAGCTGGTAAATTTCTAATGGTATTTTATTTGGTGCCTCCAAATTTGTTGATGAATCATTTCAACCAGGAAAGAGAATTGTCCCAGACTCAGGCAGATCTGAGCTACAGTGATGATGGAAGGTTGTAGTACAGAGGTTAGGCTGTTCCAAAGCTCCTTGGAGGGAAGGACACAAGATAGCACTGTATACTGAGCCCCTCAAGGATGTGAAGTCCCTCAGGCCTAGCCTGCACTTGACCCCATACAGATCTTGTCTCCTTTGCTCTCCAACAACTGTGAGTAGACAGCTCATGAATTCATAGCCCCTGTCTTCCTTGCTCCAGACCCACATTTCCAGTGTCCAGCTAGCAAATGTGTGGTCATGCCCATACCATGTCTCTTCCCCAGGGAGGCCATCCCAGTGCCCACCTTTGCAGACATTTGCAGCCCCTGGGGTCTCTGCTTCATAGTACTCTATCCTTTTCTGTGATGATTGATTCAGCACATAGCACATCATATGGACAGTTTCATTTTTACTTGCCATTAATCTCAAGCACGTAGTGCAAAACCTGATACGTAAAGGGAGAGCTCAATTAACGTTCACTGAATGGCAAAATTAATGAATAACTGAATCTTGTATGACAAGTATTATGATCTTCATCTGAAAGATGGTAAAACTAAGGCAAGGTGATTTTAATTCTGTAGCTTTACTTTACATACCTACTAGTGCTAGATCCAGGATTTGAACCCCAGTCCATTGACAAGGGAAGGGACCTTCCACTGTGACATTTTAACATGAACTGAGCACCCACTGTGTCCATGCACTGTACTCCTCACTTCCTGTTACCCATTTAGTTCCCTCAATAGTCTTGTGAAAGAGTTACTGTTTATTGCAATTTAGAAATGAGAAAATGGAGGCTCACAGAGGGCCCAAAATAGAGCTAGAAAGTGCTGGAAGTAGAGATTGAACCCAGGTTTGTCTGACGCCAGGTCCCTTTTACTTCCCACCACCCTGTCCTATAATAACAGCAACAACAACGTCATTACTATGTAACCCACGTCTATACAACCTACAAATTATTCTAGAACTTACCACTGCCCCACTCCAATAGCCCTGTGAGACAGAAAGAGTGATCCCTCATATCATTTTTTCTTTACTAGTGGGAAAGCTCAGGTGCCGAGAGCCTAAGGGACCTATTTGAATTCATACCACTCATCAGTGGCAGGTCTTAGACATTATTCATCCATGCTGTCCAAGATAGTAGCCATTCGCCACAGAATGAAATGTCAATTAATTGAAGTTGAGAAATTTACAAGTCACTTCCTTGGACTCACTAGCCACATTTTGAGTGCTCAATACCCACAGTGGCTAGAGGCTACCGTAACAAAGGGCTCAGATAAAGGGCACTTCTAATGCCACAGAAAGTTCTCTAGAAGAGCACCAAGCCTTTGCCCTGCACATCAGCAGCAGAAGCATCACCTAGGAGATTACCAGAAACGCAGAATCTCAGCCCCAACCCCACACCGACAGGATCAGAAACTGCATTTTAGCAAGATTCTCCAGGAGATTTGGGTAAAGTGTGAGAAGCACTGACCTAAGCCTCCCCCATCTTCATTTTGCAGATGAAATACTGAAGTCCATAGAGCTGAACTGACACGACCATTGTCACCTACAGGGTTGGGAGTGGAGCTGGGGACAGGAGCCAGGACTTAGGCATCTGCCACTCAGCCCTTGAGTGGGCACTGGGACCTAGAGACCGTGGTGACACCTGGCAATGGAATGGGGAAGGAGGTGCCCATGGCTCTGTCCCTGCCACAGCAGGTAAAAGGGCAGAGGACGGCAGTGTTGGCCCCAGGAGGGCAGCAGGAGGCTGGCAGATCTAAGAGGCGCTTGAAGGGAGGACCCCCATCCAAGATGGAAGGTGATTCCAGAGAGCCGCCAAGCTGAAGAACAGGAGCCGGGGACCTGCTGACAGGCCAGGACTGCAGCCAGATGAATGCTGGTAATGCAGTTGTGCTGACTGCAGCAAGAGGACAGGGAGCCTCCCTTCCCTGGCAGGGGGCTCGCCCCCGCTCTGAAGGGCTAGCTCCTCATGCAGCTGCCAAAAGTTTATCTCCTATGCCCTTCCCAGCCCCAACAGGGACCCCAGGGCCACCCGTTCCCCGTCCTTCAGTGTCTTTCAGCACACCTGAAGGTGGCACCTGGTTAACTAGAGAGTCAGCCAGAAAAGTGCATGGGCCAAACAAGAGACGAGCTCTGTGCTTTGAGATGTGCTTTGAGCCTCTGGAGACAATGCCCCAAGTCACTGCAGCTTCCCTGGGGTGAACTTCTGGGCCTGGTCAACAGAGGGGGACTAGGATTCGGCCCTAGACTAGACTAGACTGATGGTATGACTCTAGAACAGCATTGTTCAAGAGAACTTTCTGCAGCAATAGGAATGCTCTGTATCTGCGCTGTCCCATACAGTAACCACCAGCCACACATAGCTGGAAAGCACTGGCAATGTGACCGAGGAAGCAAGTTTTTCATTTTAGTTCATTTCAACTTAAATAGCTGCCCGTGGCTAGTGGCTGCCATCTTGAACCACAAGTCTCTCCACAAGTCTATTCTCCTCTTTGGGCCTCAGCCTTCTCAGCTGTAAAATGAAAGAGCTAGACCAGGTGGGATGATTCGGAATGTGAACCACAGCCAAGGTGGCAGAGCTCTTCGGTTTCCCTTCAGTCAACACCCCACAAGAAGATGGTGCTCACTTGCTCTTCTGTCCGGGGCTGATAGCCTCCCCACTGCGTCACCATGGTGATGAGAAAGAAGACACCTTCAGGCAATAAAGGCACACATATTCTCCATCTCAACCCTTTGTGTTATGTTATCTTAAAAGGAAAAAAAAAACATGTGACAAGTACTTTTTCCTTGGGATGTGTGAGATCTGAAGTGTTCAACCCACTGACAGAGTTTTAATACATATATAGTGGTTTTATTTTTTAACTTATTTTATTCAAATTCAGTTAGTTAACATATAGTGTATCAATAGTTTCAGATGTAGAGTTCAGTTATTTATCCGTTGCATATAACACCCAGTGCTTTAACAGTCCTCTAGTGAGAGGTAAAAGAGTCTATGTCCCCTCCCCTTAGCTGGGAGTGAGTCTGAGACATCTTGGCCAGCAGTGGACGGCAGAAGGGAGGCTAGATAATGTCCAAGGCTAGCTACAAAGGGAGGCAGCTCCACCTTCACTGGGGCACTCACTCTTGGAGCCCTGAGTCTCCTCTGTGCCACCAACATGACTGAAAGAAGCCATAAGTCAATGCCCCAGGTGACAGCCAGCCCAGTCAAGGCACCAGATCTGGGAGTGAAGAAGCCATCTTGGAACTGGATCCCCCAGCCTGGCTCTTCCAACCTGCAGCCAACCTGCACCATCCCAGCTGAGGCCTGAAACGTCATGGAGAGGGAAGAGCCATTCCCACTGTGCCCTCTCGGAATTTCTCACTCTCAGAATTGGAAAGCTAATCCTACGGCATGACGTTTGAGGGGTGGTTTGCTCAGCAGTAATAAATAACAGAACAGAATGTAAGTAGGCGGGAACCCTGTCATGTGATGGGTCGTTTCTCCAAAGCGGGGACTCTCCAACATCTAGGTTCAAACCACAAGTCTTAGAGCTGGGCTGCTCAGGTTTGCACCCCAGCTCTGTTCCTCAGTGATTCTCGGGGTGATTCCTTAACCTCTTTATCTTCTTCCACCAAACAGAATTCTGTTTGTGGTGATTAAGACAAGACGATGCTCGGGAAGACCCTTCAGGGAATACATCGCGAGGAGAGGAGTGTGTATGCAGTCAGCTTCCCTTGCTAGGTACTTGGCCGTAGACAGAGAGTGCGTCTGAAGTGTTTTATCATGAGACCACCACTCCACAGTTTGGATCTGGGAGATTAGAAAGGCTGTGAATTTAAGAGGTTAGAGAAGCATTTGAGCCAGGAACTCCTTTATGGTGTGTGAATTTCCTTCCATGGCCTGCGAGATAAAGCAGCTCACCTATTTAGATGACAGTGATGATACTGTAATCAAAAAGGAAGGGACACCCAGTCCAGAATGTACTCTTCTCTAGATGATGCCTTCAGGCTCCGGGATCCTAGCGGTGGCCTGTGCCTTATTTGATCTCCCATCAAACCACCTGGCCCAGAAGCTATCCTCTGAGTGCACCCCCTTCCTCTAAGTTCTCCCCTGAGCTGACACCTCTATTAGAAATGACCTTCTTGGGGCACCTGGGTGGTTCAGTCAGTTAAGCGTTTGTCTTTGGCTCAGGTCATGATCTCAGGGTCCTGGGATCAAGCCCCGCATCGGGCTCCCTGCTCAGCAAGGAGCCTGCTTCTCCCTCTCCCCCTGCCACTCCCCCACCTGTGCTCTCTCACTCTCTCTCTTTCTCTTTCTCTCTGTCAAATAAATAAATAAAATCTTTGAAAGAAGAGAGAGAGAAAGAAAGAAAGAAAAAGAAAGAAAGAAAGAATTTTCTCTTTTTCTTCCACCTCTAGCCCTCACATCATATCCTTCCCAAGTTGGAAGTTCTTAATATCTGACTTCAGTGATCCATCCCTCTCTCTTACATGCACACACACCTCATCTCTTGTCTCAACTCCATCCCCATAGAAGCTGGAACACAGGTCATCAATTTCTCAGACGTAAAGGACTTTCTCTCTGCTCAGTACTGTCTCCTTAGCTGCTGTTTCTCTTACCACATTTCATCTGGGAAAACGCCATGCACAACAGTTAAAGAGGAGAGACCAAGAGTAACAGGGGCTTTTCAGAGCTGAGCACCAAGCACGTGGCTTCCGGGCTGCCCTGCGGAGCACTTGCAGCATTGCGCTCCTGAAGGTCCCCCTCCACCCCCTTCCAAAGACTGAAATCAACAGGCTCCATTAGCAACAGCCAATGGTGGGGAGAGGGAGGGAACTTTATCTCTGGAATTCCATCTCCTCAGTGGTCCAGAAACTGTAGAAAGGGCAGGACACTCCATTTCCCCAGATAGGTCCCAGGTACCTGACACGACCTGGCAGCCCACGTTCCTCCTCTGATTTCCCTGTCGCCAGGAGCCTGGCAAGTCTAGGAGCCAGGACAAGGCTCTGGGTGGGGCGGCAAGAGGGAGAGGGGAGGAGGGTGCTCTGGCCCTGGAGGAGGGAGGTGAGAGGGCCTTGTTCCTAGCTGCTCCTAGAAGGGCGGAGGGAGGGAAAGGGGATGTTGCCATCAGGAATGCAGGGCGGGACTGGAGATTGTCAGCCATGCCATTTCACCATGCCTGATCTCTTGGGATGGACACAGTTTAAGTTAGAAGGAGGGAGGTGTGGAATAAGACAGAGGGAGGGGCACTTGGGTGGCTCAGTCGGTTAAGCATCCAACTTTTGGTTTCTGCTCAGGTCATGATCTCAGGGTCCTGGGACTGAGCCCCAAGTCCAGCTCTAGAGTCAGCTCTGAGTCTGCTTGGAATTCTCTTCCTCTCCCTCTGCTCCTGCCCCCACTCACTCTCTTTCTCTCTCTCTCCTCTTTCCCTCTCTCTCTCTCTCTTTCTCTAAAACAAATAAATAAATCCTAAAGAAACAATAAGACAGATGGGAAGATCAGGGATGGTGAAGCTGGCTTCATTCTCCTCCTGGCTTTGACTCACTCTTGCCCTTATTTTTCTACCTAGAAGGTGGCCTTGCGGAGTGGAAACAGCCCAGCCTCTGGGCCCCGTGGACACCAGCTTTGGCCATGTGATTGGGAGCATGGCACTTAACTTCTCGGAGCCCCACTTTCTCCACCTGTAAATTGAGTGGTACGACCTCAAGAGCAGTGGTGAGAATTCAGCAAGGAAACACAGATGAAGTGCCCTGGTGAAGTACTGGACCGTTGAGACGCCCTCTAAATGTCAGTCCCCACTCCCCATCCTGCCTCCCACCATCCGCCTTCATGATAAAGAACAAACTCTCAGCCAAAAAACTAAGGGGAGAAAAGGCCATGAACACAGGGGCAGGTTGCTGCGACACTGGTTCGAGGCACGTAATCATCATGAGGTCAACCTTAATAGCTTCTATTTATTTTGCACCTGTCCTTGAAGAGCTCTGTGGCTCTCAGCAGCTGGATGAGCTCAGTTGCCCTCGTGAACAGCTGAGTGAGGTCAGGATTAGAAGCACTCGTTATGCCTGCCTCAGATTGGAGGGCTCAGCCCAGGAAGTGAGCTGCCCAGTGCTGTTGGGGCAGAACAGAGATGGAACTGAAGGCAGCACATCGTGGACGCCTGTTCAGTAACCACCAAGGGGCTCACGGTGTTCTTCTGCCTCCCGAGCAAGAACCGGCTCATGTCCACTCTTTTCCACTCCCTCAGGCCATCCCGAATATGATGCCCCAGGGCTCCACAGGCCTTGCAAAAAACGTCTAGCTCTCAAAGTTCCATATACCCAGTGAGTCACAGAGTTTTAGGGAAAATGTGCCCCAAGGCAGGAGCTGTCCAGGGATGCAATTTTCATCCACCCAAGAACCACTTCCCTCCAGCTTAGATATTAGACAATGGCATGCAAGTGGAATGCCCAACTGCCTATAAAAGAATTATTACTAAGTAAGAGTGGATGATGATAATTAATTACCCCCCATTAAAGAGAAAGTCCCTACAGCAAAAGCATCAAAGGCAATGTTTTACTGAGTTGGCAATTTCTTTGGCTCTGAAACAAGATGACTCCTTAGTCCACATCTTGGGTCTGTTCTTTTCTCTCGCATTCTGACTCGAAGAATACGCATTTTAACTTTAGAAAATTTCTTTTAATTCCCACCTTTCTCCCCATCCCTGATCCAGTAATCATTATTATTAAAACTTCACACCAGGGCCACAGACATATTTTATGGCAATCCTTTGATGGATTAATTCACAGTTACTCTCCTTCTTTACTAAAGTCTAAATCAAAGAAAACGCACTCAGAATGGAAAACAAAATCTCCCTGCCAGCCAAAGAGGGAAGACCATAGAAAATAGACAATCAAAAGGATGATAGTATCTATCTCCTCCTCAACAAATATGCTAATGGGGGAGGTGTGGACAGAGCGGGAAGGGATGCTATCATCCCAGAAGAATGCAAGGGACCAATCCAGATTTCCTCCAAACCCTGTCCTATGTCTGACTCTATGGGGTGTATATCCATGTCTCTTAGAAACATACTTACTTCATGATTCTTGGGCCACACCTCCTCACCAGAAATCTGAATCATCTATCCTGTGACCTGTAAGAAAGTTCTCTGCCTACTGGACAAAGTTTGCCATGGAGAGAACATCCGGAGACTCTCATATAACTAATCAGGGAAGGAATCTTGGAACATCCATGTGTAACAAAAAGAGTGCACAAGCTAGGGAGTCTGGGAGTTGAGAAGTGTGTACACTTCCTGGCCTTGTAACCTGGAGGCTTTCTGGAAGTCAGGCTCCTTATCTCTAAGAGCAAGAGAAGAATTCTTACTTCATGGGTTCTTGAGAAGTTGGAGGAGGTCCTTGATATGGTTAGGCACCTAGCTCCGTTCCTGAGTACGTGCCTTCCACCATGTTATGTAATCGCCATCTTGGGAGGATGGGAGATGCAGCTATACATGCCAGCTCCCAGAAAACTGTCTGGACCTTTGTAGGTACCTGGTAATTACTTGTTGACTGAATCAATGCAGTCAGGTCCATTGGTTGTGGCTGGCGCAGGCAGAATGTTGGCAGACTCAGTAAGAGCTCTCTGAACATTGGGGAAGTATTTTCCAATCATCAAGCTGTAGAGACCTCAGCAATCCAGAGATGCCCTTTTGCAATTTGTTAGTACTCCCGGCTCCCACAGAAGAAGCTTGCAAAAACTTATGTAGGCTGTGCAAGACTAGGCAGAGACAGGCTTCCATCAGCCTGTTCTGGAGAATAGCCGTTTCTTGCTAGAATACTTTCCCTGGAAACAACCAGCTCAACACCAATCTATGAGGATAATTATTGCTGGCGGTTGGCACAGGCCAACTCCTAATCTTTGTGTTTTAACAGAACAAAAATTGAATTCTCACTGACTGGAAGTTCAAGGTGACTTGGTAAGGGCTTTTCTCCAACCAATGCCTCAGGGATCGAGTTCCCCCTCCATCTCAGCATATTCCTTTCTAAGCTGCCCCGGCAGAGGAAGAGGAGATGAGGTGGCACAGTGGCTCTTCTCTGCATTGGCCCAGAAGTAGCATAGATCATTTCTGATGACATCCATTGGCCAGAACTACTCTCATGGCTCTAATCCAAAGACAAAGGGAGCACATGCATAATAAGTGAGTACTGAAAGGCTCTACTGCCCGTGGGGACCCAGTGGATGGGGACCCAATGGATGGTGGCTCACCGCTCTGACAGCCAAGAAGCCCTGGATCCCTTCCCTCTACCATTTAATGCTTTAACTGGAGCAAAAGGAGGCTTTTAGGCAAGATACTCAAACACAGAAGGGTCCCAACCTTGGGAAACATTTTCTACTTTGTTGATTGTTCATCTTTTCTCCTCTTGTTCTGATGAGTGAGTTTCAGAGGGGATTACTGAGGCAACTGTTGTGGTGTCTTTGTAGATGGTTCCTTCCCCCCAACAGCTCAGCTGAGAGCAAAGATCACGTAAAACCTGGCACTCTTGTCCTCTCGCTATCTCCTGGAGAAGGTGGATCCTCCCTTTCTGGAATGTATGGAGGCCGCCAGTCACAACTGTTAATTCTGTTAGCAGCGGGGGCTGCTCCCTGAGAGGCTGACAGCCTAAGAGGCCTTCATAACTCTTCAGGGGGGCCAGAGCCTGCAGGTGAAAGCCCAGTTCCTCTGGGCCAGTCAGCCCAGGACTCTGCAAGAGAGATTAAAGCTAGCCTGAGGCTTCCAGGGGAAGGGAACGTACACCGTTTGAGGCCCTGGAGGCTAAAAAGCTAGGCTTATATATTTCAGGCTGTAGCTTTGCCAAGTGTTTTCCCCAAGCACAAGGCTGTGGAAATTCTGAATTGTCCAATCACTGGCTGCCGTCCAAGCCACACTTCCCTTTACCTTCCCAATGCACCCCTAACCACCCCAACTCCCTGACTGCCTCCGGGAGCCCCAGCATTTTTCCCCAGCAAACGCATTGACAGTCCTATAAAAACTGAATGCAAGGAGAAGAAAAGGAGAGACCAGGCTTATTAACTACCCCCTCCCTTCGGCTAGCTGCATGGATTCTTTCAAGTCCACTGTTGAATTGCTTTGAGGTCTCAGTACGTGCTGATTTGCATGGCTGGCTTAGCGGATGGGGAAGGAGGTAAGACAGGCTTTGCACTGGATAAATAAAAACCTCTTTGTTAATTAAGGAGCCACCGACAAGGCCATGGCCTATGTCAGACAGCCTCCACAGAAGGCTGGATTCTTCTGGAACTGAAAATAAGGAAATAGAGAAACTCCCCCCTCCACACTGCATAACTTCGTTCAAGGGCTGCTAAGTTATTCCCTGCTACTACATCAGCTGTGAGAGCCCCGCGAAACCTGCTGGGGTTAAAATAAAACTCGAGCGCCGCCCCCCGCCCCCAGCATAGAAAGAAAAAGATGTGTTAAGTTATCTAAAACAGTTTGTCTCCCATCTTCTCTCTGAAAAAGAACCTAAATCAATAATTTTCTACACAGATCTTTTGTGCTCTCCTGGTGTGTCCGAACAGATTAATGGGGATGCAGGATATGATTAAGCTGCCCAAGTTGGCTTGAGAATGGTGAGTGGAAAGATGAAGTCAGATTCTTCACCTAATGTCTTGGACCCACAAGATCTTACAAATGGCTAACCCTTCGTAAGGGCGATTTCCAGCCCAGCCTTGCAAAAGCTCTCTGCATGCCAAAGCTTGGACCAAGGCCCTGGCACCTAGTGACACCCCTTCAATCCACACCATCCCCGTTGCTGAGCCAACCTCACCTGAACTTCTAAAGTGAGAGTCTAAGGTCAAACTTCCAGGCCCTCCCCTACTACGGACAGGTGGTACAACCTGTGCTCAATGCAAAGAGACAGGGAGGGTTAAATGTGACCGTGTGACCAAGAGTGTCGTGCCTCCTACACGCTAGGTATTCAGTAAATCACACATAAATAATAGTGCAATAAGATGGCATTGTTGCTCTTCTCTCTACCTCCTCCAGTTCTTGCCTCACTTCCCTGGAAGGGAGCCAGTCTGCCCCAAAGGGAGCTGAGCCATTTCCAGGTAATCTAAGGGATAAATTGAGCTGATCAAACTTTTCCAAGAGAAGTGAATAGGGCAGAAAGGAATACAACAGCCCAAAGTCACTCCAAGCTCAAAGGAATGCCCCGACTTTCTAAGACTGTACCTATCCCGGGCCTCTTTACATTTATTATAGGGGGCTGGCCCTGAGCTGACTCTTCGCTTCTGTGGTTTCGCTGGATCATTGCAGCAGCTCTGCTGTGTAGGGGGGCCCCGTGCCCTCACTGTCACACTACTAGCAGGCTCTCCCCTCAGACTCGGCCTCCCATCCCACTATAAAACCTCTTCTAAACTCCCCAACCTCCAGGTGGATCACAGAGTCTCTGATCTTTGGGCAGACAGCATGCAACAAGCCTGGATTTGAATCCTGATTCAATCACTCATTAGTGACTACTTGCCACTAATCCTTAACCACGCAGTTTCCACAACTAGGAACTGGAAACAGTAATGTCTTCTGCATGAGGATCCCAAGAGTGTTAGAACCCCATCGGAACACTGCCTAACAACTCAGCCAGCAGTAACCGCCTCCTGTAGTCAGGGTCTGCTGTGGGTTACGAGACTAGCTAATTCTCAGGTTAGCAGGTGGCAGAGCTGTGATTTAAATGCAAACCAACCTGACTTCCAGGTCTGCCCTGTCTTACAAGACTCCACGCCTTTCTTTTTCCTTCCTTTTTTTTTTTTTGACATTCTTAGAAAAGGTTTTACTTTTTTATTTTTTTAATAATAATTTTTCATTATATTATGTTAGTCACCATACAGTATATCCTTAGTTTTTGATGTAATGTTCCATGATTCATTAGTTGCGTATAACACCCAGTGCACGATGCAATACGTGCCCTCCTTACTACCCATCACCGGTCTATCCCATTCCCCCACCTCCTCCCCTCTGAAGCCCTCAGTTTGTTTCCCAGAGTCCACAGTGTCTCATGGTTCATTCCCCCTTCTGTTTACCCCCCCTCATTCTTCCCTTCCTTCTCCTACTGATCTTCCTATTTCTTATGTTCCATCCATGGCTTTCTTCATCTGTCTCTCACGGCAGCCCCCCTACCACACGCTCTTCTTACCACCTTCATTTCCTAAGAAAACACCATGACGGCCTTTGTTCTGAAGACTGCATGGCCTCTCACCCACATTCCCAAGAACAAGTGGGTTCAAACCTGTCCAGAAGGCAAAGAGCAGGAACCAAGAAGATGAAATTTAATGGCAATAAATATAAAGTTCCACATTTTGGTTCAAACCAAAAGTTACATAGAGAGACCGTAGAGCAGCTAGGCTCAGACCAGTTGAGGGAAGGGGGCTGTGACAGAGAAAGCAGCGGCCACTTACGCTCCGGCTATGGCTCAGCCGAGGAGTGCGGTACGTGCTTTACTGCCGACCCACCACAATTTCATGTGAGCCGTGAGACGAAGCTCATGTCTCAGGGCTGTAGGGATCGATGTAAAATGTACCTCGAAGGAGGTCCTGGTCTTGCCCAACGGCCTGGCAGCTTCAGAGAGGTGCTTTCAATCCCCTGCCTCTTTAAAGAAGGTGCCTGACAAGAAAGAAAACATTTGAGAGGGGGCACATCAGAGGGTGAGCACAAACACACTCAGTGTAAGAAATATTTATTGATCGGTTTACAAGTCAGACACTGTTGTATAAGCTGAGGAGACAGCCAAGTCTCTGCCCTCTCAGGGGCCCTAAACATCCCCTGCTTGTGTGTGTCTTCCATAAGTGTCCCAAGGTCGAAGCTTGGTCTGCAAGACCCTAGCAGCCCCACCTCTGGCTGTCTCTGACCTCGTCTCCCACCTACAGCGCTCCCAGAACGTTTCTCTCCTTGCCTTTCCTTAAGACACCGAAACCTCAAGACTTGGCATTTACAGTTGCCAAAGGCGTTTCATTCCAAGGTTCTTCAAAGACTCTGCTGCTTAACATTTTTTTAAATATTTTTCACTTTTTTTTTTTTTTTGCTTTCTTTCCGTGGATTTATATCAATCTTCCTATCTTGGCTTAAAGAGTTTTAAGTGGCAGGGATTGTAATTAACAAGATGTGTTTGAGGGAATTTGATATTTAATCTAAGGGGACAATTATGATGACCTGTTTTTGTCACACCTATAGCCCCAGTGCCTCGGGCAGTGCCTGGGACACCATGGGACAGAAGAAGTTGTGAGATGATTGAATGTTGGAAGTAACAAGAACCAAAATACAAACGATGACAACTCCTACACCTTCTTTTGTTCTCCTTGCTGTGATTTCGTCATATCTAAACTTATTTCCCTTTGATTTTAAGTTAGTTACTTGAGAGCAAGTATCAGTGGTGCCAATATCTTGCCATTGATGGATGATTCTAACCACACGGGTTAGAATAAAACACTGACTTGTTAAAAAAGAAAAGAAAAGGGAAACAAAGGTGGCCGGTCCCAGCAGCCCAGACTCCTCCAGATGGGTTCTGCCTTTGAATTTTATGGTCCTGATGATGGTTTGGTTCCAAGAGAGGTCATCTCCTATCTGGTGGCTTTCCTCCAGTTTATGGATATTTTATTAAAAGCTGTATCCGGTGGACCCTCTAAAATGTCCAGCAAAAATGTCTTCCACTAAAGGTAAGGAAATGAATAACAGCATTCGGGTCTCAGAGGAGTTATTATACGCAGAGCAGAGGCCAGCTGTTCTCCATCTTTTCTGAAGATGTATCACAAGGAAACCACTGAAATCACAGCGGGCAAGATGTAAGTTGCACAGGTAGAAAAGCATGCTTAAGGTAAAGAATTGTGAAATAAGAGAAGAAGAAAAGTTGAAGGATTTCTTCCTCTAGAGAATTTGAAGTTGAATGAGGTCATGCATGCATCAGTCTGGGCTGATTTAGCCATAGGCCACTTGGAGGACAGAACACATACTGGAAAGTGACCTAACTCTCTCAATGTGACTTTAGACACTGGAGGATTTCTATCAAACCATAAGGATCGTTTTGCCCATGAAAATAAGTTTTTGTCTTATTTTTTTTATAACAGATTACACATTTTACTTCAGGAAAAGGAGTCAAAAGTAGAGAATGATGCTCGGTGGTTATGACAATTTAGGATGTAACCTTCAAAGGTTGATTTTTCTTAGATTCTTTCTACCTGCAAGCAAATGACCAAAGAAACTCTTAACTGAAACTCCTAGACATCTGCTAAGATTTCATTTTCTAAATACTAAAGATGTTTTACAGCTGTCATCATAAATGGGAAAGCAGTTTAGCAATCTAAATGCACACTGCTCCCTAAAGAAAGGGGGTTTTAGAGGAATAATCTTTTTAGTCAAATGTACAGCAACGGCAGATAGACCCATATGATGTGGGAAGACAAATAGTGGTCTCAGAGCCAAGAGACCCATGTCAACTTCACTTTTCCATACCTAAATTTTTTTGTATTAGACAAATCCTGTACTCTCTCTCAGTCTCTTATTCTTCCCCCATCATTGCAAACCCTAGGGGATGCTATCTCTCTCTAAATGTATTATAAAGATTAGCTAGGATAGCAGAGTCCAAGTCTTGTTATATAGTAAGCTTTCAATGTCAATATTATTATTTTCCCAAAAAAGGCAGCCAAAAAAAAGAAATCATTTTCCCTCCTCTCTAACTGCAAAAAAAAAAAAAAAAGACACAAGTCCTTAATATTTCTCCCATCAGTGACTTGTACAAAAAGACAAAAGAAGTTGGCTTTCAATTTCACCTCCAAACAAAACCTAAACTATTCAAACAGATTGTTCTAGCTCCCACCATGAGTGAAGCACGATGCCCTCTTCCTTGGTAGCATTATTTGGGGAGACTGTGCAAAAACTCAGAAAGGATACCGGTGAGACCAAAGGGACGTAGTCCCTGTGCAGTGGGGGTCCAGCCTCCACAGAGTCTCGATATTCTCAGTGCAACACAAATAAGCAGAGCCACCAGACTGGAAGTAGCACCATGAAGGGAGGACAGGCAGCCCTAACCAATGGAGACCATTGTCCATGACTAGAAAGTCCTCCCCAAAGTTCCTGTGCTCCTAAGACCCTGGGACCTTCCTGCCCAGGGACCCCCAGAATAGCAGATTGAATTTCCAAATGGTCTGAAGAAATGAGGAATCAGAGTTGTATTTTTGCTGATTTAGAGAAAATAAAGGCAGTATTTCTTACACACCTGAGTTTGTGGGCTAAGAGCCATACCTGTAACCAATAACATACTCGGGAACACATGCTCAGCCCAACACGCAAAGGGCCTGGGAATCTTGAAAGAGGATGTGAAGAGGTAAAGGGATGTCTGGAAGTCTGGAAAGGCCCCAGGAAGACAGAATTCTGAGAGATGTCCAATCAGAAAAGAAAGAGTTCAGAGAAGAGGGAACAGTGCATGAAGTAGGTCTCAGGCAGAAGAAATGAGGCGAGGGGCACTGAGTTAGTCTCCATATGTCTGACCTGAAGCAGTGACTTGTGAGAAAAGTCTCACACAGAGCCTCATGCTTTGTCTCTCAACTGAGCCCTGGGAATGGGGTCTTTGCCTTTCCCCACTATTTTTTATCTTCACTTCGTGTTTTATGCTGCATTCATTTCTTCTGTCAAGGATCAGTGTAGTTGATGACATAATTCACAGTAAGGTATTAAATGATAGTGATATCCAGAAAAAAAATCAATAAATGGATAAATAAATCCATCTGGCAAAGATTTTATACATTAGAATATCAGTAAGAAACTAATTTGGTCACATTGGGCTCCTAAAAGAGTCACCTGTATGACCTAGGTGTCTTACCTACTTCTAGACCACTCTTTGTCAAAGTGATCCAAAAAATCTCTCCACTAGAATAACTCAGGGTATGTGTTAAAACACAGATCCCTGCTTCCCACCCTAAATGTACAGAATCAGAATGTCCGAGACTGGAGGCCAGGCATAAAAAATTTCAAGCAAACTTCCCAAGTAATCCTTATGCACAAAATCTTTGAGGAGCCTTACCTCCCAGGGCAGTGAACAATGTCTCTTTCTTGACCCTTAGCATCTTGACCATTTTGTACATATTTCACAGCATATTTGATTCATGTCTGTGTCATCCGTGTGAACTTCACCACAGATAAAGATAATGAGAAAGGGACCAGGTGGGAGAACTAGAGGATACTGAGGTCATGTAAAAACATCACTAGACCTTATAGGATGTTGGTGAGAATTTAATGAGTTTAGTACATTATATGAAGTACCCAACACAAGTGTTAGCTTTATCCCTTTACACTTTGCATGAATACACTAGGGTATGAGTTCTTAAGGACAGGGACACTTCCCTGTCATGTCCATCCTTGCCATTCTGGAACTTTGAGTAGAGACTGGCACATAATTAATTCTCAGCAGATGTTGGTTGCATAGTCAACTTCATGAATGAGTTCATGGTAGTGACCTGAAAGCCACAGTAATGGCTACATGACAATGCTGGTTGCCCTGAAAATGGCTTTTGAAGGAATAATTGAATACATTAGATCATCTGCTCATGATATGTGCTTCCTCTCTGCTTCATCAGTGCCAGCAGAACAAGTTTAAATGAATGTATGCATACATAGAAGTGTATACGTATTTTAAAATACTCATAATGGACCACTCATCTGCTCTAACTACCCATCTGGTGTGAGTCAAAACAGACCAAGAAATGTGGACACAGAGCTCACACATAAGTTGAAATTTATGAGCCAGAGAGGTCAGAAAAAAGAATTTGAACCTTACTGGAGATACACAGAGCTAGCTAAGAGGGGGCCAAAGGATACAAACTGCTCAGGTAAATGACTCTGGAACTCTGTTCCACCATATCCAGTTCTACAGTTTACCCCAAATCAAGTGTAACAGGAGCGCTCCGGAGGCTGAAGGCAGGTGGCTGCCCCAGGAATGAAGAGGACAGATTTCCTTCCTGTTTGAGCGCAAACACTGTCATCCTTAGAAAAAGGCAGCTGGTAAGGACAGGAAACTGAGCACATTGAAAAACCCAACGTATACATGTATATGAAGAAGACGCTGGGCCTAAATAAACTGAGACTGGAAATGACCCACGTGGCAGGGGAATGAAAAGCTAAAGTTATAGAGCCATGGAGAACCAGAAAGGAAATGGAAAGAGCTTTCTTTGGGGAGGCTGTGAGTCAGGAAGTAACGCCTCTGTGGAATGAATGGGATCATTCAAAAGCCCGGATTGCCCTGCTTGGTCCCCTTCTGCTTCATAAAGGTACAATGCTAAGGACATGCAATGGGGGCTGATCCATGCCAAAAGCACTGTTCAACTCAGATGGGCTAGCAAAAAAGTAAACGAACTCAATAAAAAATCTCAGCCAAAACAGTTATATGAATCCAGGTAGGTAATGCCATCACATGATGGATTATATAGTTCTCATTTTCTCTTGGAGTTCCCAGGATCTGAAAGCCTTAGCTGGAGAGCCATGTTCAGGTACACTTGTTAGTGCAGAGAACTCACCCAGAGTCCAGTGAAGAGAAAGCTCAACCATGAAAATTCTTGATATCGAGTAGCAAGGTAGAATGCTGTCAGATGGTAAGAGGTTTTATATTTCATGTTAAATCACCCTCTCTGTTATTTCTTCTCTGCCTGATTTTATTTTTTCTTTGGAAAAAAACAATGACAATTCACTAGTATGTGGAATATAAGGAATATCAGAGAGGAACATAGGGAAAGGGAGGGAAAATGGAATGGGAAGAAATCAGAGAGGGAGACAAACCATGAGAGACTCTGGACTCTGGGAAACAAACTGAGGGTTACAGAAGGGAGGGGGGTGGGGGATGCGGTAACCAGGTAATGGGTATTAAGGAGGGCACGAGATGTGATGAGCACTGGGTGTTACACACAACTAATGGATCATTGAACACTATGTCAAAAACTAATGATGTACTGTAGGTTGGCTAATTGAACATAATAAAAAAAAAAGAAAATTCTGATCCAATCACAAAATTATCTATCCACTATTTTCAATCCTATGCACGTAGGTAGAGAGCAGTTGATCCATTGTGCTGGTCAGAATAGGCCCTCTTTCTCTTTCTCCTGCCTTCAAACTCTGCTACTACCCATCCTTCCCCCAAAACACAAGGAAGACGAGTCAACTTCAGAGATGTGTGTCCACATGCAACAGAGACAGAATTATAGCAATCCTGTGGACGTTGTTGAGATTTTGAGTGTTGGCCTTAGGAATTTGGAGGAAAAGCAGTTGTGGAAAGAAAAGAATGAGGCTTCTATTCACTTATGTGTATAAGTAAAGTTTGGGCAGTCAAATCATTTCACGGAATTATGTATTTTCAACGTCTTGTATCTCATGGCAATGTATTTTACAGATATATGAAATGTTGAGTGCATGAGTCACATTGTCTGATGTATAAAGTGTCTGAGATCTCTTACAGGAAATATAGAGAATGTTGTACAGAATGATACACAATGTACTCAAAAATCAACCCATAGGATAAAATAAATATCCATAAGTATATACTGCTATAAATAAATGATTGAGTAAGTAAATAGGTGAAGGAGAAGGGACAAATGCTTCTAACGGAAAAATTCCAAATAATGAATGTAGAAGGAATCAGAGAAATATGAAGTCATCATTACAACACCGAAGTTGGTATAGGCAAAATCCATGGATGAATGGCAAAATTAGTATGGAAACTTAAAGGAGAACCAGAATATTTACATACTCCCCCAAAATATTTATTAATTACTGTAGTGGTTTTCACCTATGTCCACAAATTATTTGATACTCTTCTCTCCAGGAGGTGGAGTTTAATTCCTGTCTCCTCAAGTGTCCATTAAACTTAATGAATCATTTCTTTTTTTTTCAATAAGTTATTTTTATTTTATTTTGTTTTTTTAATGATTTTTTTTATTATATTATGTTAGTCACCATACAGTACATCCCCGGATTCCAACGTAAAGTTCAATGCTTCATTAGTTGCGTATAACACCCAGTGCACCATACAATACGTGCCCTCCTTACTACCCATCACCAGTCTATGCCATTCCCCCACCCCCCTCCCCTCTGAGGCCTTCAGTTTGTTTCTCATAGTCCATAGTCTCTCATGTTTCATTCCCCCTTCATTACCCCTCCTTTCTTTATCCCTTTCTTCCCCTACTGATCATCCTAGTTCTTATGTTCCATAGATGAGACAAATCATATGATAATTGTCTTTCTCTGCTTGACTTATTTCACTTAGCATTATCTCCTCCAGTGCCGTCCATGTTGCAGCAAATGTTGAGAATTCGTTCTTTCTGATAGCTGAGTAATATTCCATTGTATATATGGACCACAGCTTCTTATTTCTAACAAATAGAACATCAAAAAAGAAAAATAGTAACCTGGCAGATACTACCTTATCCAAGTAAGGTAATAAGTAACCACCTTCACCAGTAGTAAGTCATGTTGGTATCATGTAGATGTTAGTATGATGTGATAAAGGGGCTCTTCACCTCTGTGGTATTCTTCCCAACAATCTGTAACTCTTATTAATCATGGGAAAACATCAGACAAATTCAAATTGAAGGACATAATAAGAAGATACCTGTCTAGTTCTCTTCATCTTTTATCTTAAGGCACTAGAAAATTAAAGCCAGAGTAAGCAGAGAAAAGGAAATAACAAAGAACATGACCTAGCTCAAGGAAGTACAAAACAGAAAAATAATAGAGAAAAACAATAAAACCAAAAGCTGGTTCTTTGATAAAGTCAATAAAACACAATTACCTATATTATGAATGAAGAAGGTAACATTATTTCAGATTCTATGGATATTAAGAGGATAATAAGAGAATGGTATGAACAACTTCATTCAAATGATTTTGACAAATTTGATGAAATGGAGAAATTGCTTGAAAGGCAAAAACTATCAAAGTTCACTCAAGAAGAAATAACCTGAATAGCGCTGTATCTATAAAAGAAAATGCATTGGTGGCTAAAAACTTTCCCCCAAAGGAAACTCTAAGCTAAATTGTTTTCCTGGTGAAATCTACTAAACATTTAAGGAAGAAAGAATACAAATTCTACTCAATCCCTAGCAAAAATTTGAAGAGGAGGAAATATTTTTCCATTCATTTCACTAAGCTACCATGACTCAGATACCAAAACCATAGTAAGACATTACTTAATGGTAAAAGATTCAAGTTTTGTCCCTAAGATCAAAAACCAAAACAATATGTCTTCTCTCAGAACTTCTATTCCATGTTTTACTGGCAGTTCTAGCCAGTACAGTAAGTCAAAAAAAAAAATAAATTAAAAGCACCTAGATTGTACCTGTATTGTAAAGGAAGAAGTAAAAACCATCTTTATTTGCAGATGACATGATCATGTAGAAAATCCCTTGGGCGGCTGGCGGCCGGAGGGCCACCTGCACGGGGGAGCAGGCGGACTCGCGGTCAGCACCCGTGAGACACCAGACTGAGACGGGGAGCTCCGGGAGCCCGCGCGGGGCGGCTGGCGGCGGGCGGGGTTGGAAACACAAAGGACAGAGACGTGCCGGCCCTGGAAGTGAGGGCTGGGACGCCGGGTGTGGGGCGCACAGCCCGGGATGCTGCAGGGTTGAGCAGCACCAACAGAAACAGAGTTAAAGTGGCCAGAACATCAGTGGAGAACGATCCGCGATCCCTCTGTTCTGAGACAGAGGCTGAATTTCAGCCGCTGCTGCTCTCTCAGAAGAGGCATAGCAAACCGCCAGGGAAAGCCGCCAGAGAACAAAAGCCCGGAAATACCGGCTCACAGGGTGCCCATCCCCATCCCCCCTCGCAAGGGACACAGAGACTCTACCCAAACAGGGTTTTCTGAGTACCTGCAGGCAGGCCCCTCCCCCAGAAGGCAGGCTGAAAAATCAAGAAGCCCACAACCCGGAGCGCCTGAGTGGCGCAGTCACCAAGCACCTGTCTTCGGATTAGGGTGTGATCACAACGCTCCGTAAGGAGTCCTTCATCGGGCTTCTCCACCGGGAACCTGCTTCTTCCTCTCCCACTCCTCTGCTTGGGTTCCCTTTCTTGCTGACTGTCTCTCTCTCTCTCAAATAAATAAATAAACTCTTTAAGGAAGAAGCCCACATCCCTAAGATCTCTATAAAACAAGGGCGCACGGCCTGGGTCCCAGTCAACACTTGGGCTCTGGACAACCCTGCAATCTCTCTTCATCAGAATGACGAGAAGGAGAAGTCCCCCCCAGCAAAGAAAAGATAATGAGTCTGTGGCCTCTGCCACAGAATTGGCCTCGGCCACAGAATTAATACATATGGATGTATCCCAATTATCAGAAATGGAATTCAGAGCAACAATGGTCAAGATGATGAGTAAACTTGAAAAAAGCATCAGAGAAAGCGTTGCTGAGAATATAGAATCCCTAAGGGCAGAAATGAGAGCGAATCTGACAGAAATTAAAAA
>NC_048219.1:179809907-179851578 GCF_002007445.2 Ailuropoda melanoleuca
AAAAAAAAAAAAAAAAAAAAAAAAGAAAATCCCTTGGAATCTACACACACACACACACACACACAAATAGTAGAACTTATGAATTTAGCAAGATTGCAAGAAACAAGATGAATATACAATATTGTATTCTTATATATCAGCAATGTACAATCAGAAGTGAAATTAAGAAATAATGCTAATTTACAACAGCATCAAAAAATATCTAATACTAAGACATACATCTGAGAAAATACATGCAATGTCTATACCAAAAAAACAAAAAACAAAAACAAAACACTGCTGAGAGAATTTAAAGAAAACTTAAATAAATGGAGCTATATACCTTGTTCATGGTTCAGAAAATTAAATATTATCAAGATATTAATTATTTCCCAAATTTGCTTATGTGTTTCAAAACAAAATCCCAGCAGACTTTCTGTAGAACTCAGCAAGTTTATTTTTTGTTTAAAAATTTATTATTATTATAATAGCAAGTTTATTTTAAAATTTATATGGAAATGTAAAAAAGAAAAAGAAAACAGAATTGGAGGTCTAACACTACCTGACTTCAAGACTTAATATAAAGATGAAGTAATCAATACAGTATCATGTTAGCATAAAGATAGACTCATGGATCAATAAAACAGAAGAGAAAGTTCACAGATAGACCCATATATGTATGAACTGATTTTTGACAAGGTACAATATCAATTTGGTAGAGAAAAATATAATCTTTTCAATAAATGATCCTGAAACAATTTGATATCCATCTGTAAAAAAGGAAAAAATCAACTTTGATTCATACCATATGCTGTATACAAAAATAAATAACTTAGAATGTATCATTGAACTAAGTATAAGTGTAGAATGATAAAACCTTTAGAAGAAAATACAGAAAAAAATTGTGATAAATATTTAACACAACACCAAAAGTGTGACCGATTTAAAAAAACTGTGATAAATTAGACTTCATTTCTATACTTTGAAAGACACAGTTAAGGGAATAAAAGACAAGCGATGGACTGGAAGCAAATATTTTCAAATCCAGACTAGGTAGAGGACTCTCAAACTCATTAATAAGAAAAAAAAGTTGTAAATGGGCAAAAGATTGAAAGACACTTCACCAAAAAAGATACAAAAATGGCAAATAGGTTCATGAAAAGATGCCAAGTTAATCATTAGTCTTTAGTACAAATTAAAACTCGAATTAACTTAATGCCAATTAAAACCACAACATACTGTTTACATGCCCATTAGGATGGCTAAAATTCAAGACTGATCCTATCAAGTGTTGACAAAGATGTGGAGCAACTGGAACTCGCATCACTGCTAGTGGAAATATAAAATAGTGCAATCACTTTGGCAATCAGTTTGGCAGTTTAAGAAATTAAGCATATGATTCAGTCACTCTAATTCCACTCGTAGATATTTACCAAAGATAAATGAAAGCATATCTCTATATAAAGATTTGTACGTGAATGTTCATAGAAGCTTTATTGTAATAACCAAAAACCATAATAACCAAAACATCCATGAACAGATGAATAGATACACAAATCATATTATAGCCATACAATGGGCTCTGCTCAGCAATAAAAACAAACTATTGATACCCACATCATCATGAATGAATCAAAAAAAAAAAATTCCTGAGTAAAAGAAGACAGACGATAAAGAGTACACACTGTTAAGTTTCCATTTATATAACATTCTAGAAAGTGCGAATTGATCTATCATGACAGAAAGCAGCTCGGTGGCTGCTTAAGGATGAGGTGAAGGTACAAAGGCACCAGTAGAAACTTTGGAGGGTAAAGGATGCGTTGATTATCTTGGTCGTGGTGATGGTTTTATGGGCATGTATGTTTGTCAACACTTACCAGTTTATACCTTTAAACACATGTAATTTGTTGGATCTCAATTATATCTTGGTTAAAAAATATATATATATACAGAATAATCACCATGCCAATTTTCACAGAGGTAAAAAAAGAGTATTTAGGAATGAAAAGATGTATTATTCACAGTTCCAGGTGAAATGCTTAGCACTCTGGTGTACTTTGAGCATGTAACGATGGCAAAGAATTCTCAGATGCTCTGCCTCCTATTTTAGATTGTCCTTTTTGCAGACACTAAACATATCTGCTCTTCCATTATATTTCCCTGATCCCTGTTGGTCCCTTCTCTTCCCCCGGTACACAGCAATGCTCAGGGCTCCACCTGGTGCCTGCCCCCATGCAAGGTATCTATAGAAAGATGGAAGTATTGAAGGGTATGCTCCCCTGGGCGTTGTGGATTATTCCAGAAAGATTATGCAGCTAAGATGGCACACCAGCTGCTATCTGTCCACTGTAAGTTAGTAGGAGGATTAACACCATCCCAGAAGTATGACCCTAAGAATATTCCGGAAACAGCTGCTGGAATATGGACTCGGACCTTGCCATGATAAGAGATCAACAAATTCCAGCCAATACACTGCAGCATCTGCTGTTGGATAAACTTAGCACAACGGTGGCAGCGCTTACTCATGTTGGTATTCTGGCCCATGGAAACATCCTAAGAATCTGGGCAGAGTTGTCTGTAGATTTAAACCTGATGAACTGGAATGTGAGAGGAATGAAGGGGCCCACACCCGTTAAGGATCTGCAGCCAGGAAGCCTGCCCTATTTACAGTGACCACCACATCCCTGAACTCAGAGCATTCTACATCTATCCCACTATTTACACCAGTCAGACAATGTATCAGGTGTTGTCTGGTGCCCAGCACTGTTGTCTAATGTGAGAACTCGGCTCTTGCAGTGAAATTTAACCTTACATATTCATCCACTCATGCAATAAGCACCCATTAAGTTTCTACAGTGGCAAAGCACTGTGTTGCATACTGAGGTTACCGGGATGACGAAGACCAGCATTACCCTCATGGAGGTGAAGTTCAAGAAGGGGAGACAGACATTAAATAACAGTACACAGTAAGTGATCTAAACATAATTGTGGGCAAGAGTGAAAGGTACAGGTAGCAATCAGAGCCAATTCTGAGGAAGCTGAGGGGTCTGAAGGATGAGGAAACCTTCTGGAGAAAGGGATGTCAAAGCTGAGATCTCAGAAATGAATAAGAGTTATCTGGGGGAATCAGAGGAGGGCATTCAGGTTGTGGGAGAGGAGAGAGAGGCACAAAAATTACAAGGAAGCCAGGGGAGCTGAAGCAGAGAGAGAGAGAGAGAGAGAGAGAGGCAGAGGCCTCTTATGAGGGTCTTATAGGGTGTGCAAAGGATTTGGGGAAAACGGAAAGCCATGGAAGGATTTGTATTTTACCATCTTTTTTAGATTGCCAACTCCCTCTAACACAGGGATTATATCAATTCAACACAAAGTAGTCTAGCCACCCAGAAAATTCTACCTGCAAGCAATCTATAATAATAAACCTTTGTTCAGGGTCATCTAGACTGCTTACTTGGGGTAAACTACTTTAAAATCTTGTTTAAAATGCCTGATTCCACCTTCTTTTTGTTTTTATAATTGCATACCAGGTTCTTTTTTTTCCTTTATTTGAATTCAATTTAGTTAGCATATACTGCAATATTAGTTGAAGGGGTAGAATTTAGTGATTCATCAGTTGCATATAACACCCAGTGCTCATTACATCAGTGCCCTTCTTAATGCCCATCACTCAGTTACCCCATCCCCCCACCCATCTCCCCTCCAGCAACTCTCACTTTGTGTCCTAGAGTTCAGCATCTCTTATGGTTTGCCTTCCTCTCTGTTTTCATCTTATTTTTCCTTCCCTTCCCTCTTCCCCTATGTTCATCTGTTTTGTTTCTTAAAGTCCACGTATGAGTGAAATCATATGACAATTGTCTTTCTCTGTCTGACTTACTTCACTTGGCATAATACAATCTAGTTCCATCCACGTCATTGCAAATAGCAAGACTTCATTCCTTCATTCTTTTGATGGCTGAGAAATATTCCAGTGTGTGTGTGTGTGTGTGTGTATACCACATCTTCTTTATCCATTCATCTGTCGATAGACATCTGGGCTCCTTCCACATTTTGGCTATTATGGACATTGCTGCTATAAACTTTGGGGTTCATGTGCCCCTTGACTGATTCTACCTTCTAATTTCATTTGGTACAGTAGATAAAACCTCAACAAATCTTTCTTTGTTGATTAAGTATCTGGTAGAAGTCCAAGTTACTATCTAGAAGTTGGAGGAGAGAATCCCAGAGTTGGGGAAGAAAGGAGAACCGATCCCTGCCCACATATCAGAAGAGGCTTGCCCAGGGTCACACAGGGAGGAGGAAAGAGTCAGGGCAGAATCTGGGCATCTCAGGCCCTTACCCATCACCCCGTGACGGTCCTTAAAAGCTGTGCTCTGGTTTTTCTTTCTTTTTACTTATGACTCTTCAAAGGCAGAAAACAAAGTTACTCAAGAGTTCGAGATTGTTGGATCCCAGGGAACTCAGGTTGTTTTTAGAGATGTTTTAGGTAGAAGGGGACATTGGGGACAACAAAATTAAAATTGACTGTGCACCTGTTGGGGGCCAGACACAATTCCAGGTACTTATAAACCCACTCTTTCCTTTCCATAGCCCCATAAATCAGAATTATTAGCCCTGTGTTATAGATGAGGAAACTGAGTCTTTTAAAAGCTCACCCAAGCCCACAAAGATAGCAAGGGACTTGAGAAATAAACCTGAAATTCTAACTCAGGTCAGTATGGCTCAAAAGCAGTGTTCTATTTTCTCGTGCAGACTCCCAGACTGACCGGGTTGGGTGCCCACACACAGATGGAATTACCTTACCTTTCAGGGAACTTGACCACTGGCTGGGGTTGCTCTAAAATGCAGGACCCTCAAAAGCTTGCCACATTCCTGGGGGATACTGATCTCCAAGGAACTCTTTGGGACCCTTGTCCCCAGGGAATGTGACATTCAGCACCTGGAGTAAAATGGCTTGAAGAATGTTGGGCCCAAAGCAAGACATGACGAAGACATAGGGAATCCCCCAACCAGCCTTTCCCTCAGAGGAGATTGGTTCTTATCTCATTGGAATCTTCTTGCCTGGCTAGAAGCTTATCCCTTCCCTGTCCACAGAGCCACTAACAGTGAACCCTCTGCAGCGCTCAGCTGGTCGCCTGTGTGCTCAGGCAGTAAGGCAGTTCTCTCTGTCTTCGTCTCTGTCTCTCTCTCAGCTCTGCCATCTTTGGCTACCCGAGAAGCAGCACAGACCATGCTGCACAGCAGTACCCAGAACTGAGATGTTATGTCTTGAAAAAAAAAGATCAAGGAACAAGGCATGTGTCATTCCCAGAGAGAAAATGAATCATGTGTTCTCTGATTACTTGGAAACCTTTGATTTCTCTTTCCAAGAGAAAGGGTTACAACTGTGCTCCTTGGGTGGCTCAGAAAGGAACAAAATGTCTGTTTTCTCCCTTATTTCAGCAATATGTCTCAGCATTTGTTCCATTCAAGCATCAGAGTGAGAAGGTAATTTCATCACTGTTCACCCTTCCAGGAACCCATAAGCATCCCGGGCCCCATACCTATGGTATCTCATATCAATAATGTAACTTAGCTTTGGAACAAAGCTCCAAGCCCAACCACCTTAGTGATCAAGGCAAAGCCTCCCAACTTGAGTCCTTGGCTTTCTCCCATTCCCTCCCACTCCAGGGTCCACAAAAATTTGGATACAGGCAGAAACTAAAAAGGGCCAAGATAGAAGTTTGAGCAAAAAGCAATGATCAGAGATGAATTTCTGAAAGTGAAGGAAAAGGAAAAGTACTGTGGTATCATAGAAAGAGAATTGGTTAAGGAGTAAGGCGTGGTGGGATTTATTCGTAGTTTTGGCTTCCACGGTCCTGATGACAATAGGCAAGACACTTCACCCCTCCAGTCTCAGGCTCTTCTCCCATGACATGAGACTGTCTGGCTTGACCTTTAAAGTTACTCTGTTAATGACATTGCACTACACCTGTTGTCCTATGAGCTGGAGAGACTGGAAGGGAAAAGAAAGAGGTAAAAGGAGAGAGAGAGCACAAGGAAGCAGGTGGAGCTTCAGAATAAATAAAGAGTTAACAAGAGAACCGAGTTTGACATACAGCACAAGGAAATACACCTGGAAAAGAGAGGCCAAGAAGAGCATCCAAAGAGAAAAGTAGTTTGGAATCAGAGAAATCAATTGTGTTGGTTCAACTTACAACTGGATAAGACCCAAGGCAACCTGTAGGGATGCCCAAAGCTGGCAGAAAAAGATAGAGTAGAAAAAGACAGAGCTGCCTCCCTGTCTTCCCACCTGCTCTGGGCCCTAGAACTCCCATCTCTCTACAAGGTAGGTAGAGACACCCAGCTAACACAGAGGAAATAATCTACCCAAGTCTCGTGGCTGGCTAAGAAGACACTCTTTCATCTATAAATGTTAAGTACTATGATTTGACTAAGGAGGCATGAGCCTGGCCTGAGACTTCTGAACCAGTGACTAGAAAGAGCTTGCATTTAATGTAAATTTAGAATGACAAAGCAGGGTGGAATGGTGGGTGGGGTGGGGAGAAGCAGAAAGAGAGAAAGGGTGAATATAAATTATCTCTGGAGGTAATTGTTGACTGCTGTGGGAATGTTGTGACTCAAAGTTCAGAGGGCAGGAAGGACAAGGAGACTCACACTCCCAAGGGTGCAGAGTGGCTCTGCTAATTGGCCTTGGGCTGGCCCATCAGTGACGCCGGCTCTGCCCCAAGCTTGGCAGGACTGACCATGACTTGCTACTGGAGGGAGGCTTGGGGGGATTTATGAGATGAGCTAAGGGGCTGTTCTTGGCAAGCCAAAGCTATAAATGTATAATACTTTATCTCCTGCAGGGATGTTTTTAAGCAAAGGAAAGACGGGAAATGTCTACATCAAGTAAAAAGCCCAGCCACTGGTCAAGGAGAGTGGCCTCTCTCTGGAGCTACATCAAAGGCATGGTTCTGTCTGCTCCCTGTGGCCTCTGCGGATCCTGCCCTGGGAGTTCGAAAGTTCAGTTGCAGCCAAGAAGGGAAGGAAGCGCACCCACCACCAGGGCTCTCCTGGGATTGTCCAGAGGAGAATGAGCTGGGACTGCTGGAAAAACTGCCATTGCCCCCTCCCTAGCTTCCTTTCCTCAACACTTCTTCACCATCCAAATAAAATGTTAGCGCTTCGGTGGCACTGACGCGTGATGGAGTCAAAGCACTGGACCCATGGTCTGCCGCTGAAGAGCTACAGGGCCTGCAGAATGTCCTTTCCCCTCCCCAACTTCATTTTCTTATAAAATGAGAGGGTCGAAGCTGAATTAAGGGCATTCTTAGTGATCCTCTGCAGTGACCACAGAAAGGCAGAATTGGCTTTTCAAGATCGGAAAAAAAGAAATCTCTTGTGCAAGAGAATTCCACTTAGAATTCAATGCAAATCCCACTCCTTCTCTAAGTCACTTCCAACCGGCCGCGCTCTGGTGAGTGAGACCAGCTGGGATGCAACAGGAGACACAGACTAAATTCCTGAGGGCCAACTGAGGAAGCTTGCCTCACCCTCGATGCCATCTTCTGAGAGTCTATAAGAACAGACAACCTGTTCTTAATTTTCTAGAGGATGTTGCAACTTCATCCCAGACATCGTGTTCTTCCTTTCTCCCTCATCCTTAGGGACACGTCATTGAAAATAAAGTGCCTAAAGCCAAGGCTGCAAAAGCCCGTACAGAAACTGTATGAATGAGAAAGAGACAAGCCCACGCCAGGGGGGACGGCTTAGGGAGTGTTGTGCAGAATAAATGTCAGCTCTGATTTGACTTAGTTGGCTGGAGGCTCCCATACAATCTTGTGTAACCTGCACAACTATAGGCTAAGTGCAAGGCTTGGCTTACAACAGTTATTCAAAATCTACATGTCAACAATAATGGTACAGTCCTATGTGTCACAGGTCAGGTTCCCCAACAAGCAGACTCACAGCTGAGTATCCCCATTCAGGGATACACAGCCAAGATCAACAACTAGCAGGGGGTCGGGGGGAGAGGGAAGCGGTACAGGGCAAAAGAACCACGATGGAATTGGAACAAAGTCTCAGCCCATTATCTAGGGGGCTCTGTGGTTGGGATGGTCATTCTGAATTGTCTAGAATTTGGGCAAATTGCCTGGACCCTTAGACACACTGTATAGATCAATCAGGGATGGCAGCTGTCCTTGGGAAAAGATTATGAGATGGCAGGGGGAGGCCTATAACGCAAGGGCAAGTCTTGGAATAGGATTCAGCTGCAAGCAATCAGCCAGGAGCACTGGCAGCATCTGGGGGAATAAAAGCTTCGGTGTGGTGGTTCTGGATGGTGCAGCACAGAATCCACTACCCTATGTTAAATACTCCAGAGTTTAACAAGCATGTTCCTTTTGCCCTTCTGGATCCACTCTCTGCCTTGCTCCACTCCACTCTTTGCCCTGGGAGGCTGACCTGTATGGATTACATCAGCAGGCTCCCATGCCCTCTGACTCCCACTTGGGTTCAGCCAGTAGAGCCTTGGCTGAAGATCAGAGGGAGGGAAGCGAGGGAGGGCAGCACGCTTGTTGCCCTGGCTCCATGTCGGCAAGGTCACATTGGATTGGACACCTCCTCCAACTGGAGGTCAGTGGCTCCTATCCAAGACCCTCTCACAGACCATTGATTCTCTCCTTCCAGGTTCTGGCAACGACTCCCTCCCATCACCCTTTTACCTTGGTGCCCTGGCAGGCCTCCGTCACCCCAACCCTCCATGGTACTAACGCTGGGATAGCTCTACCTTTGTGACTTCTCAACTCTGCCCACACTTCTGTAAAGTCCTCTTTACAAAGTAAACTCTCTTTGAATTATCCTAATTTGAGTGTACTTTCTTATTTGGTTCCTTCTAGGACCCTCCTGATACTTTTAGACCCATATTATCTCACCTCTTCTTTTCTACCATCCTATGAATCAGATGTGCTTATCCCCACTATAGTCTGTAAGAAAGTACAGACTCAGAAGAGTTGCGTGATTCATTCAAGCCCCCAAGTTAGTAAGGTGGCCCTTGTCTGTTGACTCGGATCCACCATCGACATCACTATCACACCCTAGTGCTTCTCTCAGATTATTCTCTTTCCCCACACAGCTCAGGAAAGAAACAGGAGAAGGAGGAACAGCCATGGAAATTTGAAACCACAGAACGTTCTAAAATTTAGCATGTGGGTGCCTTTCATTTTAGCCCTGGGATTAGGAAAGAAGGAGGAGAGAGAGAGTCCTCTTTATGATTCTTACCCTATCAAACTTCTGGAAAACTTCAGTTTCTTTTCTAAAGTACCTTTCTCAATTAGAAAACTGAGTTATTTCAATATCCAGATCTGCTCCAATCAGCTTCTTGACCCTGGTCAATGTCACATGACCTTTGGCCCTTTGGTTTCTTCATCCGCATAAAGTAAAACGGTTAACACTGTGAATCCCAAGCTCCCTTCCATTCTGTGTTTCTATGAGCTCCTTGTTCTCTTCGCTTCTCTTATCCTAGAAACAGACAACAGTCATGTGGATAAGCGCTCATACTCACAATTGTTAGTCTCATCCCTGGGAAAACGAAGAAGGAGCTCAGATGGTGCCATGCACAAAGACTCACTTGTTAGCCCTAAAGGACCCTTCAAAAAGTCTTGTCCAGACCCTTGCTTTTAACCAGAATAACAGTTAAGCCCAAATGAGAGAGCGAAGATACCATTTCATTTTGCATTGCTCCCAAAGTCCCTGTGTGTAGCAGATTCCTGGATTCTCAGTCCCATCCAGGGTAGTGCTTCTGTTTTTCCTGATCAAAAGCAAATGGTTCCTCTCTGTACAAAATGTCTTTTGTCCTGTCTTGCTTACGTTGTCCCACATTATTGACAAATTGCACAGGGACCAACTAGGAATGAGAAGTTCCACTGTGAGGCTGCCACCACTGTGAAGAGCTCTCACTTACTGAACCACCAGCTGAAACAGGGAGAAAATAGGGCTTGTTCCTCCCTCTCCGTCTTCCTATTCCTAGATCTTGGGTTTAGGAATTAGAGACACTGGGTTCTAGTACTAGCCCAATTGCTACCCTTGAGAAAGTCACTTCCTTCCTCTAGACCTCCTTGTATTATCTATTAAAAGAAGTAAGTGGGGGCGCCTGGGTGGCACAGCGGTTAAGCGTCTGCCTTCGGCTCAGGGCGTGATCCCGGCGTTATGGGATCGAGCCACATCAGGCTCCTCTGCTATGAGCCTGCTTCTTCCTCTCCCACTCCCCCTGCTTGTGTTCCCTCTCTCGCTGGCTGTCTCTATCTCTGTCAAATAAACAAATAAAAAAAAAAAAAAATCTTTAAAAGAAGTAAGTGGACAGCATCATCTTTTCTAGGTCTGCCTTTCCACGAACCCCTATGGATAAATAGGATTCGGGCAGGTTGATTTGGACAGACGGCATCTTAACTTGGGTTCCCCCAGTCAACAAGATCTAAGTAGAGACTTGGATTGGGAGGTACAGTCCTAAGGCATCAAGAGTGAGGGAAAAGGGACATTAGACGAGGAAGAATGAGAACAAAGATGATGTATTATAGTCTTAGTTGATTTGGACTGCTATAACAGAACACCAGAGGCTGGGTAGCTTTTAAACAGAAGAAATGTATTTCTTGTATCTCTAGAAACTGGATGTCCAAGATCAAGGTGATAACATGGTCACCTTCTGAAGAGGGTCCTCTACCTGATTCATGGTTGGTACCTTCTGACTGTGTTCTCATGGGGTAGGAGGGGCTAGGCATCTCTCTGGAGCCTTTGTAGAAGGCACCAATCCCATTCATTAAGGCCCCATCCTTAGATTTAAGCAACTCCCAAAGGCCCCACCTCTTAATACCATCAACTTCGGGGTTAGGATTTCAACATATGAATTTGGGGGAGACACATTTAGACCATAGCAATGAATCAACCTAGCCACAGCTTTACATGCTTCAGAGAAGTCCGAAGAGTCGCTCAATCACCCTAGACATCTCTGCACAGGTTGTACAAGGAAAAAAAAAAAAAACAGTCTTGAAAAGAAGGAAAAAAACAGGGATTTATCTGTAGACACCCTTCTATTTCCTCTCCCCCACTGGGCAAAGTTTACCCACGGGGGATTTATCTTTCCTGTCCTGGGTTACATCACCTGACCCCTTCAAAAACCTCAGGGTAAGCCAGATCCTTCAACCTGAAGTGTGGCACTGCACCCCACCTGGAAGAAGTGGGAAGAGCCAAGGAGTATGGCATTCAGTCTCCTCCACCTGGAAACTGCTGCCCTGGCAGAGGAAGGCAGCTAAGGATTTGGAAGATCGTGAAGCTACGAGAAACTAAGGAGGCACAGACGCCACATCTGGCACCAACAGGTAGACATGGTTATGATGGAAATGCATACCAGAAGAGAGCTCAGGTACCTTCATTCAACAAATGTTTTCCAAGAAATGTGGATGCAGAGGTGGGAAAACTTTTTCTGCCCTCAAGGAACACACTCTGTTGGGGAGACAGACTTAGACAAAGGCAACGACAGCAAAGTAATGGATCGTTGTGAATGGCTATATTTGCCCCCCTCATGTTACATGGAGGGAAATGAAGCCCAGGCCTGACCAAATTCACACGAGGAGTCTGGGACGGAAGGAGGTCTACAAACCCAGGCTGTGAATTTCCAAGTCAGCGCTTCACTGATGGCCCCTCTCTCAAAGGCACAAAAGTGGTATAGAGTGGGTTGTGCTCTGGAACAAGAGGGGATGAAACAGGTCCAGTGGCATCAGGGCCTGGATGAGCCACATGGCTCAACTGTTCAAAACTGCCTGCAGGGGGGCGCCTGGGTGGCACAGCGGTTAAGCGTCTGCCTTCGGCTCAGGGCGTGATCCCGGCGTTATGGGATCGAGCCCCACATCAGGCTCCTCCGCTATGAGCCTGCTTCTTCCTGTCCCACTCCCCCTGCTTGTGTTCCCTCTCTCGCTGGCTGTCTCTATCTCTGTCCAATAAACAAATAAAATCTTTAAAAAAAAAAAAAAACTGCCTGCAGATCAGAATGACATCCTGGGGACTGGGTCTGGGGTGGGTGTGCAGAGGAGGAGGGAGTGTTAGGGAACTCTTTGTGAAGACAACTTCTTTGCTAAAAGGAGCCAGGAGGAATCAGTTTAATTGAAGTTAAAGATATTTTAAGGAAGGTAAGAGCCTTAGCTGGGGGTTCAGCCAAGGGGTTTCATTCTGCCTTTGAAAATGAGAAGAGTTGAACAGGATCTGTATGAATGAGCTGATAAAATAGTCCTTTGAAGTGGACAGGGATCTTTTTATAGCCTCAGAATAACTTAGCCCCGGGTGAGGGAAGAGAGCTGCTCTCATTTACAAGCGTGGAAGGTGGTGGGCTGTCCCCCTCCAATTGGATTTCTTCTGACTTGGCCATGAAGAGAGAGAAATTGGCCTGGTGTCCTTGTCTAGCTGAGAAAAGATAAATCTGGCAGTCTTTCCCACAAGAGAGCATAGATGAATGGCCCAGGGAGAGCCCTGGAAGGCTGGTTAACAGACATTACAAAGAAAGGCACAGAGCACAGAATCACAGTCCCCACATTCCACCCCCAGCTCACACACCATCTAGCCCCCTAGATAGATCGTGGATTCCACCTTAAAAAGAATTAAGAAGTTGACAGTTATATGCAACTAATAAATCAGTGAACACTACATCAAAAAATTAATGATGTACTGTATGTTGGCTAAGTGAACATAAGAATAAAAAATAAAATAAAATAAAGAAGTCAACAAAAATGCCAAGAAATAGCAGAAATAAAAATTAGTGAAATGGATTATATACTTCGTGCCACATGCAATACAGGCAATATCTCTTTGTTCCTCTTAACAATGTCGGAGGTAGGTATTATTTTTATTCCCATTCTATATTCAAGAAAAGAGAGGCTTATTTATGGATGAGCAAATTTAAGCACTTTGTTCAAGCTTAGTCCATCACAGGCCAGAACCCAGATGGATAAAACTGCTAGATAACCGCTCAGGCAGCATGAGGTTACCTTTGCTTACAAACCTCACGCTGTGGAAATCCACACTCATTTTATTAGCACTTGGTTCTCTTGGCCGAACAACTGGACGAGATGGTCTAATCTCCCATTCCCTGAACAGTTCAGAATCTCCCCTCAGACATGGGAACATTTTGCCAGAACCTTAAGATTCAGCTTTTCTCAGACTCCTGAGTCTGTACCACCCCCCCCCCAATGAAGAGAAAGAAGAAACTTGGGGACACAAGCCACAGTGATAAACATGCCTCCAAGAGTGAGCTGCCTCCATTGTCGGCTGGCAAAAATGTTGCTGACCGCTGCCCTTCACTCCCACAGAAGATGAAAATAGGGATTGGAGACCCAAAGTACAGTAACTTAACCTGACATGTAAGGCCTCTGCCAAGATCGTAAGCTTTCTAACTCCCAAACCTGGCCCACGTTCCGGTAAACACAGTGAAAGTTTAACATCTGAAGCTATGAAGTAAGAAAAGCAAAGAAGTCAGGATACTTTGGGTTTAATCTCAGTTGCATCAAAACCCATGTACTGGCCTTCTAAAGGGGCTCTCCCTTCCTCTTGACCTCTGGCGTCCTGTCGGGACAATGAGAGAATTCAACACAGCTCATTTCCAAAGTGTCTTCTTAGCTCTTCTCATCTTGGGTGATATCCTTGCCTTACTGATCTCATAGGGGCTGCTCAGAGAGTCAAAATTGGTAGAAGTGGGATGTGGGGAGAATGGGCTCTTACAAGGAAAGTTAGTAATGTTTTGTATCATACAAGTACAAAGGGCACTTGGTCAGCCACGTACTCTTCCTAATCATCCTTGAGACGTTATAAGAACAAATAGAACACTGTGAGACTCCATGATAGAGAAACATCTCCCATCCTCTTTTTGGATGGAGACTTGACTCTGGAGGGCTATGAAGGCTTTCTCTGATCTGCTAGATGGGCAGGAGTTCAAAGTCCAGGAGACCCCTCCCCCAAGCTGCTGCCTATGGGGTTTCCACTTCTGATCTCTCACTGACCTCTTTCCTCCTATGGAGACCCCAAGCATTCAAAGGAAAAGCCCTGGTAATGGACTTTCAGGACACATTGGGGCTGAAAGAAACTAGGGATCTTTTTTTTTTTTTTTAAGTTCTGGGCATAGGGCATGTGCTAATTGGCCTGGGTCTAGCTATGAAATAAATTGCTCTCATCATTATTTTATTCTCTGAAGGAGACAACCTTGGGTTAGTATTTCAAAGAAGAATGAGTCACTGGAAAGGTTTAAAAGTACCTGCTAATTATTTCTTTAAAGAAAAACCTGAACTCTGGGAGAAAAGAGTTAGACCCAGCATCAACTGGCCATTAAGATGAAAGAGCCAAGTTACCTGGGCTGCTTCGGGAGGCCCAGAAATAACAAGAGCGCCCCTTGTATTTGCAGAGCAGATTTCCTTGCAGAGCCTCTTCCACAGACATTATCTCACTGACCCTGAATTCCTGAGAGAGAAGCAGCCCACTGCTGGCTTTGTTTTCCCTTTCTTTCTGCCTTGCTGTGATGTGAAGAGGCTGAGGGAAGACAGGTCAGTGCCAAGAAGGGATGGGGGTCTTTCAGGTGTTTGTGGAGTTGGCATACACACAACTGCTTAGAATCCAAAGCCCCCCCCCCACCTCTGCCCCCCAAGCTGGGAGATGTCTGGTCACCTTCTCCAGTGGCTTCCAAAAATGTTTGGCTTTTATTCTAATAAAATGCTATGAAAAATCCCAAGTTAAAGCAGAAGATCAATTCTAAGGTAAGTTCAGATTTTTAATACTTATTTAGTATCAAGTCCATCAATGAGAATAATGAGGTTCGTTTGATGAACACACAACTTTGCAACCAGTCATCTGGAGCTCAATGACCACAGAGATGAAGCACGTTTTGGTTCACACTCTAAATTTTTTTGAAAAAAAAACGCCAAGATCCCTCATGCCAATGCTTTCTAGGATCTTGAGTGTCTCAAGAATTTAGTTAGGTTAGTTAGCGTTATGGTCAACAGAGACATTTCCAGACTTTGTCCAAGAGGAGAAGGAGATGAAGGCTGCTATCCAGGGGGAAACAGTGGCCCAGTTTCAGAGAGGATGCAGTTGTATTTTTCATATCAGAGAGGATAGGGAGTGACAAGTTTTAGGAGAGCACAACCCTGTGCCCTTACCCAAAGGCTACAACCTAAGTGAACCTCTGGTAGGGCCGTCACACAGTTGGCCAGTGATGAAGTATTGGGTATTAAGACTCTGGGAGCTGGGACTAGGTACTCTGGCCAAACCTCATCCTTGGAAAGTTGAATTTAAATTGGTCATGCATTTCTCAGAGTCCATAGTCTCTCATGCTTCATTCCCCCTGGGCTTCTGAGGGGAGGGGGGTGGGGGAATGAGATAGGCTGGTGATGGGTAGTAAGGAGGGCACGTATTACATGGTGCACTGGGTGTTATACGCAAGTAATGAATCATCGAACTTTACATCAAAAACCAGGGATGTACTGTACGGTGACTAATATAATATATTAAAAAATATTATTATTAAAAAATAAATAAATAAAAATAAATAAATAAATAAATTGGTCATGCAGGTCTGTCCAGTGGGTGTCTTCCGAAAGACTGACCAAAGAATGCAACCAGAAAGGGCAAAGCAGGGGGACACAAAAATGGACTTTTTATCCACCCTGTGAGCTGGGGCTTAGACGCAGATTTTGTCATACATACAAGAATTTTATTACAAGAATGAAGGAAATTTCCATTTGCCACAGTGTGATTGTTGTGTTCTCCCAACCCTGATAAGTTGGAAAGTCCCCTATTAGGGACTTTGGGAGGTGATTAGAGTTATGGGGGTGGAGCCCTCATGAATAAGATTGAGCTCTTATAGAATAGATCCCAGAGAGATCCCTCACCATGTGAAAGTAAGTGAGAAGTCTGTGACCTGGAAAAGGACCTTCACCCAAACATGCTGCTACCCTGATCGTGGACCTCCAGCTTCCAAAACTGTGAGAGATGAATTACTGTTGTTGATAAACTACCCAGCCTATGCTATTTAGTGCCAGCAGCCCAAACGGTCTGAGACACCAGTCCACGCCTTGAGCATGACAGAGCAATTCACATCCATTGCACCAGCCCCAGCTGTTCCTGACACCTCGTCTTCCCCAGTTTACTCCCTTTTCTTTTGGGTTTGGCCTTCCTCTCTTCCGGATCCATCCTTTCTCTTCTAGGTCTTAATTTCCTCCAAACATTGTACTTCCTGACAAGCACATCATGGGACAGAGAAGAGGTTCACCAGTGGTGACTGTCAGCATCAGGGCAGGTAGATTATTTTCAGGGGGAGCTTGTTCTCTAAAGACCACCTCACCGTCTTAGGGCTACAGTTTAATGCCAACTGGCTCCCCCACTGATGGGTAAGTCTAGTTCAAATGCTTCCACCAGTTGCATTTCTATGAAGCCAGCCTTCTTAACACAGTGGAGGCTATAACTTCCACTTGACCCTCACTCTCCAGAAGCTTCGGTAGGTAATGCTGTCTGACTCACAGAAGCAGTGACCTGGGGTAAGTAACCAGAACCCAAGGGAAGAGCCTTTCCTCCCAGTCTTTCCTCCCTCAAGAAGCTTACATTTGTAAGTAATGATCACACACGTTACTAGCAAATCCATGAGAGGTCTTGATGGGATAGGAACTACTGGTTTCAATTTTCTGTGAAAGGACTCAGGGGCCAAAGGCTCCATCCCATGTATGGTTCTCTCATACTTACTTCCTATCATTTCTTCCTCGTCTTGTTATACCCCTGAGGAAAAAAACACCATGCCAGGGTCAGAAGGTCAGAATACCAGAGTTTTAGCTCTGCCAATTAACTGCACATGTGGCCCTGAGCAGGCTTCTTAACCAGCCTATAAACTGAGGAAACTGGGTGGAGCTAGGTACCCATCACCTCCATCTTCTGTGAACTTCCAAGTCCCTCAGCCATGTACAATCAGGACTAATACAGCACAGTTTTAATAGCCATTCACAAGCCCTGGAGGGTGGGGGGAGGAGAAAGCTAAAGGAAACAAGTGGGATGTTCCAGTAGCTTCAAACAGGAAGACACTTTTGGTTCACCCAGGCTGAGGATTAAAAGCATTCCAGAGAGCTGAGGTGGTGCTGGGACAAGGGTCCATGCTCCCCGAGGGCTTGGAGTCATGGAGGAGAGGCATGGAAAAGACAGAGAGCCCCCAATAGGATCTGGCTCTCACACGTGACCCAGTAGGAGCTGAGAACAGGGGGAGAATAAAACGATTGCCCCTTAGGGAACATGACCAAAAAAGCAACATCTGCCCCAGACCTCCTCCCAACAGGAGAAGGAATGAATGCAGGATAAAACAAGGGAAAAGTCTGGCTTTTGAAGTGAATCCTGAGATGTCTAGAAGCTGAGACCACCCCTTGACTTATGAGTTTAGCAAAACCTAAGAGTGATCAAGGTCCAGGTAACAATGGTAAGCAACCCTTTCATTGACTCTCCCTCTCTCTCTTTCTCTCTCTCTCTCTCTCTCACATACACACACACACACACACACACACATCACTACCACCACCACCATCAGCAACAACTGTATAAGTCTTTCAACTTCCTCCTGCCTGCACACTCATCTGGGAAATTTTATAGTAGAAAGCAAGAAAAAGATGTGGCATCCAAGCTTAGTTTCTCATGAGTAAATAAATGCCACGTGGCAAAGGAAAGGTCAAGGAGAAAAGAGAAGGGAATAGGTACGGACAGCCTTTCATCTTACCAGGGGGAACAGCACTCCAAGATGTGGTGTACTGGGTCTTAAGTGGAGCCCTATGCCTGGAAATTCCTGCATCATGGCTACAAGCTCTCGGCCCTGTACACAGAGCAAGGAGCCCATGTTCTTCTGGTCCTGCAAGTTGGCCGCCATATTATGAGACTTCGAGTCTGCCCTTCAAGTCTGAGTCTCAGTGTTTTTTTCTGTAAAATGGAAATAAGGATCCTTTGGCCCAGCATACCTTAGTGGAGATAAGATTCAGGAAATAATAGATGAGAGAACTGAAGGGGTTCTGTGGATCTGGGAAGCAAGAAATTATGTCTGAACCAGGCTCTGAGCCAATGTGGAAGTTCTCAGCAGGGAAACAGAGTTCAGGTCATGGAAATGGATAAAGGAGCAAGAAGAGTAAGACCCGGGGACACAATGGTTCAATAGTGGGCAGAGGAAAAGGAGCCAGAAATGAAGACCAGAAAGGAAGTGCTGAGAAGTTGTGGAACCATAAAGAGCTGAATAAAGGTGATCTGAGAAAATAACCATCTGTGTCAAGCAGATTTCTTATGAGGTTAAGCTTTGTTCTTCTTACCTCCTTTGTATCCCCAAAAGCACAGTGGGGATCAAGCCAAGCACAGAAAATGACTATTAGAGAAGAGAATACATGTGACATTTGTTGTAAATCTGGGGAGAACTGTAGGGCGAGGCCATTTCTCCCTGGTGGTTTACTGTGTGACACTGGACATCTAACACAGCTTCTCTGGGCTGGCCTCAGCCAGTATTTATCCAAATCCTTAGTGACTTGGATTCAGAAGGTGTGGCTATAAATCCAGCTACTCCTGGGCAACTGACTCCAAAGGGAAAGGTGAGCGGCCAGTGGGGGTGGGACATACTGCCGCCAAAGTGTCAGGATCTCCTCTCCCCAAAACCTGGTTTGCCTTAGAACAGGATGAGGATCTCAAAGTTATTTGCAAAAGAACCACACTTGCCACTTGAAAATCTTTTCTTACAACCACACCCAAAATAAATTGGCTTCCACAGCAAATATTTATGGAAAACCTCCACATGCAATTGGGCCAGGCCCTGAGAGGTTGAAAGAAGATGAGGTCTAGAAGACCACCAAGGCACTGAAACGTGAGGCCCTCCCCTCCACGTAGCGGAGAAGGCAGACTCTTACCCAGTGACCACTAGCCAGACTGTGCTAAGTGTCATCACAGAAATATAAACAAAATGCAATAGGAACCCAAGTGCTAGTCATTAATTCTGCACCGGCAAGATCCAGGAAGGCTTTAGAGAGGAGGTACCATTTGAACAAAGTCCTGATGCTGAAATGGATTTTGATATTCAGAGAAGGTGAAGTGTATTCCAAGCTGAGTGAACATGGCAGGCAAAGTTTTGGCAACAGGAAAGGTTTTCTGCTTTAAGGAATAAGTTAGTGGTTTAGGACCTCCGTCTGTATTCACTGTCAAGTCAAGAAAGGTTTTGAGCAAGGATGCGGTAGGATTGGTTCTGCTCTTTACACAGAGCTTTCTGGCCAGAATGAGGAGAGAGAATGGAAGGGTAGAGGACTGAGGGAGGAGACTCCTTGGAAAGCTCTTAGCAAAGGCCAGAAAAGGAACCACCAATATCCTAAACAATAAAGGAACATTGAAATAGAAAATATCCAATATTGTTTCAAGGTTTTTCAGCGTGTGCCAATAAAGAACACAGACGGTATGGGACTGGGAAACTAAAGTGATGATTAAATTATTTTTAGACAAGTTGTACCTGTCACAGATAAATGACTTAGCAAGAGACAAGTCAGGTACCTGTGTGGGAGATGACAGCAATGCAAACTTACAGAGGTTAGGTTCTGAGGGCCACACTCAAGGTCAATGTTGAGCAGAGGCAAAATGACCCCCGCAAGTCCCTCAGGGAGACACAACATCTGAAACTGAGATACAATCGTGCTGTAAGTCCAGCAGGACCAAGAATTGTTCCAGAGTAGAGGGGCCATTGGGCCACCAAGAGAAGTAGCAGGCTTGCATTCTGGGGTCTGTTATAAGAGAAACACTAGAAGCCCATTTCCCATTACCAGCTCACTCAGTAGAATGGTGGCCAGAACCAACTGCATGAGCTAAATTGTTGCCTGTTGACCATGCAGTTGATGCTATGTTGAGTTAGACATCATGGACCTCTTTGTGCAGTGAACTGACTTCAAGCACTGGCTGTGAAATGCTCATGCAGAGAAAAGGAATCAAGAAGTACTGAGGGCTGGGGACAGCACACTGGGAAGTGCTAAGGGCTGACTGAAGGAATGTGGTCAGAGGAGGAAGAGCCAAAGAAGAATCAAAGAAGGAGAATGAGGGGGTATTAAGAGTAGTGGAAATCAAGGAACGACAAGGAAGAAGAGGACATCAAGAAAGAGAGGGCCTTCGAATGCTAAATTCCATTAAGAGAAGGGAGCTTCAAAGTCCTCTGATGAGTTTGAGACTGGAGTGTTATCAAACATGTTAAAAATAGAAAGCCTCCATGAAGGATAAAAATGGAAGCCAAGTTATAAAGATGGGGGGGGTTAAGATACATGGGGGGTTAAGAAATGAAAGCATTGAGTTGCATTCTTCCAAAATTTGACCATAGAAGGAAGGAGAAAAATTGAGGAATTCTGGGGCAGAAGCAGGGATAAGGAAACACTTTGAAAAGCATGGTCTGGTTTATAAGAAAATCCCCAGTTATTCATCTCTAGTAATAATTGCTAACACTTACTGAACATTTACTGCATGCCTTGATGTAGTTAAACTTAGTTACCCCTTGAGACAAATACTATTATCCATCAGAAGAAACTGAGGGGATGACAGTAAAGAGGTCAAGCAAATATCCCCAAATCCCACAGATGTTAAGGGGCAGAGACAGGATTGCAAATAACCAGTCCGACTCTGGGGCCCCACTTACTCTCCTGAGTAAAGTAGTTGGAGGCTGCCGATGTCACATGTCAAAGACCAAGAATTGGTCGTTGTTCAGAAGCTTCCTGTAGTCTGCCCCATTCATTCCCAGGATTTTGAACATTGCTTTCACTCATTCCTAGCATATCACACATTGCATCTATGTAGAATTACAGTGCTAATCCATGTGAATGACACATGGATCAATATCCCTGTCCTTCTGCTTGGACACCACTGAGAGTCTTCTAGAAGGCCCACGCTACTATGTCCTCACTTCTCCCTCCCGTGCCAAATACTAGGACTGCATGCAGAGTCAGCTCCCTGGCACCCGAACTCACAGCAGGTGAAAAGCCAAGAAGTAAAATGAGGACGGGGTGAAAAGAAGTTCCCCTCAACTATGCCAGAGGTGAGCTGAGCGGCTACAGGAGGCAAGGGGTGCAGTAAGGAGTACCTATGTGAAGCATTTCCCTGGTCTACGGCATGATGTGAAATTACCAATCAGAGCTGAGAAACACAGGTGGTGTTGCATAAGAAACCTGTGCCAAAGAGTGTGGAAGTCAGAGTCACACCGTTGTGGCCTTGCCATCCAATCCACACATTTTTTATTGAGCAAGTGCTCTTGATCTTGACCATGCCAGGCAATGGGACCACATGGTTCTGTCGGAGAGGCTGTGCTAAGATGTGTGAACAACTGAGAATGATAGTGTGGTATGAGGGCTGTGCTTCAAAGGAGAGGGACTCACTGAGGGCCAAAATGGCCATGGTTATGGTCAAGGTGGGGCACGGCTCTGCAGCAAGCTGATCTAGGGGAAAGATGAGGGTGCATGTCATTCTGCGGGGGGGAGCTGGGAACATGCCAGGGGGAGAGTGCAGGAACCTCCGGATGGAGCTGGTAAGAAGATAGCTTCACCAGAGTGGTGTACGAATGAATTCTGGGGAGAAGTAGTTGATAAAGTGGAATTAAAAAGGAGATGACTTTGGGGTGTAGCTTTAGAACAAGAGATAATCCTGAAGGTGGTGGAAGGGATGGTGTGTCAGGGTGTTTTGTGCCACAGGCAGTGGATAAGAAAGACGATCCAGAGTGATTGCATAGAACAGGGCAAGATGGGGCCAGCACAGAGCACATTAGGGAAGTGGAGTGATATTATCTACTGTCCGATCTGGTCTAACCAGTAATACACTGACCTCTTGGGTTGCAGTTTACAAAATACTTCCATAGGCATTTTCCTACTGAATGTATGCACCAATCTTTTTAACCCCATTTTTTTTCCCAAAGAAAGAGAAAATCAGAAGATGCATGACTTTCCCAAGATCCTTCAACCAAGGACTGGCTAAACAGCCTTCAGACCTCAGGTTCCCTCTCAAACGTCCTCCAGTGGCTTTCTTGACCTCGGACCTGTGAGAACACAAGAGTTAGTCCCCGAGGGCTCTCATACTCTCTCACGTCTGGGTGATGTCAGCTGTTTAGGTTACAGTCTTTTATTTACGTACCCTACACTCAAACACACAAAGCAGCATATAAAGCAAAGATGATTCATCAGTCCATACAGGCAAAATGACGTCCCCTTACTTCAAATCCGGGCTGTGCCAGTGTGAGTGATTTGGAGAGGACCTGGAATCACCACACCAGGGTCTGGGGCTCCATATGATTTTCCTTAGAGACAGAAGCTCTCAGCACAAGGGAATGGACTGGCTCACAGAGCCTACTGACTGCACCCTCCTCTGGGTGACTCAGACATGAGATAGGGTCTAGCCAGAGCATCTAATTACACAGGCCAGGTCAGGCTCTGGAATCAAAGCCCCACTCACTGCCAGGCTACTGGCCTCCAAGGTGTCAGAAAAGACAGCCGCAGGCGAGGGGCAGGGGACCCACGTTGGAACCGACTTCAGCAGTCCTTGGTCCCAGGCAAGCCTGCTCTACAGACTGGGAAAGGTAATAAAGGGCTTTAATGGAGGTTTTATTATGGGCTGGGAGGCAAAAGTTGGTTATCCGACTGGCAACCTGTTCTGAGAAACAAGCAGGTTTCTTTCATGTGGCAACTCTGACATGCTGAGATCATGCCGGAGAGCGGGGAGGCAGGGCTCTGAATTTCTGCAACTCAGCACAGCCTTTGTGGGAGATGCCCAGGCAGCTCCGAGCCGGGGCTGCTGAGCCAGGCCTGCAGGCGGGCTGGGCAGGGGATGAGGAGGAAGGCTTGGTGGAGGGCCCCAGGCCAGCCCATGGAGAAGCCCGCACCTCCCCTCATCGTGCAGAGGGACAAGCTCTGCTGGCAGGGCCCAGGGCCCAGGACCTCCCCAGCTGTGTATTTATTTTCTTTTCTTAAAAGAAAAAGTCCACTAGTTCAGAAGCAGCTGCCAGTCACGTGGGAGACTCTACGAGTGAAGACTGTGGCTTCATACTACAAAGACCAGGCTTTTGATAATCAGCCTGCTTTAGAGACGAATTCATTCCAATATCTGGAGGAAGGTGAAACGTATCATCTTGTTGCGGTAAACTATACCTAACATAAAGTTTACCATTTTAACCATTCTTAAGCGTGCAGCTCAGTGGCCTTAAGCACATTCACACCGAAACAAGATTTTTAAGAAAGAACCATTAGATGTCCAGAATGGGGTAGAATGATTCTTAGGGGAAACATCTGTCGTCGCTGACGCACATTTGAGAGAACTCTGCGTCAGCACTCTACTCCAGCGGGTAGAGTTGTTTCTCACGGTGGAGCAAGATAACAAAAACGGCTGTACCTGTGTCCCGGGGTTGAACAAAGACGTAAATGCATGTCAGATACGAGCAGCCAGGTTTCTCACTGCTGGTGTGGGAGGTTACAGATAAGGAAAGCGATGAACCACGTGGTACTGGGTTAGCCAGAGATAGCCAGATGAACTCCTGCTTAGCTCGGTATAGATACTGATGGGTCCATATGAAAATAATTCTAGGTATGTAGTAGCATACACATATGTATTTTCTTGATCTGAAAGGCCGTCTTAAGAGGGCCTAGAAGCAATGACATTCTGCTAGCAACAAGCATACCCAACACCCAGATCTTGGTTGCTAATTCCATTATACAACAAAAGGAACCAGGGCTCTTGATTCTAGAGCTGGGGCAGGGAAAAGACAAGATGAGCCTGGAGCCTCCTTATAGGGCCGGAAAATAAGGGAGTGCTCAAAAAACAAAACAATAGGAATATGTCAAAAAGAAGTAGGAACCAACCGAATTCCAGTGGCTAAAACTGAAACAATTTGAGCAACAAAACAAGCAACATAGTATTAGATTATATAACCCAAAGTAGAAAGTAAATATACATGCATCCATACTGACACAAATAAACACTTGCATAAATAAATAGTAGAGAACAGATAAGTTTCCCAGGCAGAAGATACCGAATAATTTATGTAGATACTACCCTATTTAGGAGTGGAGTGGAACCCTCTACCTCTTAGATGTAGGGTAATCTTAGAGTCTTGCTTACAAAGAGTACAGTATGGAGAGAAATTAAAAAGTAATTTTGCAGTGGAAAAACCTGACAAACTCTATCTGAGCCAGATGACCAACGTCAACATCATCGGTGACAAGTTGATAGTACGGGCTCTTGTTGCAGTATATTGAGAATGGCCCTGCAGCTGTGTAGACTTCCTCTCAAAAACCCATAACCCCAGTCCGAACATGACAAAAATAGAAGCCACACTCAAACTGTGGGCCATTCTACAAAGCATCTGAGCTATATATATGCCTCAACAGTGTCAAGGTCATCATAAACAAGGAAAGTCTGAGAAACTGCCCCAGCCAAGAAAAGCCTAAGGAGACATGACTAAATGTCACGTGTTATTCCCAATGGGAGCCTGGAACCGAAAAAACGACATTAGGAAAAACTAATAAAATCTGGATAAAGTGTGGAGTTTGGTTAATAATAATGTTTCAGGGGCGCCTGGGTGCCTCAGTTGGTGAAGCGTCTGACTCAGGTCCTGGTCAGGTTGTGACTTCATGGGTCATAAGATTGAGCCCTGCGTCAGGCTCTGTACTCAGCTGGGAGACTACTTGGAAATTCTCCCCCTCTGCCCCTCCCCCAATTTGCAAGCACATGTTCTCATTCTCTCTTTCTAAAATAAATATATAACACTTTAAAATATTAATGTTTCAATATTGATTCATTAGTTGCAGCAACTGTGCCATCACCATGCAAGATATCAACAATAGAGGAACTGTGTGATATATGAGAGCTCTCCATACCATCTTGTGACTTTTCTACATGTCTAAAAATATACTTAAAATAGGAAGTTTATTTAAAAAGACATATAACGCATACAGGCATTAATTGATTTGATTTCTTAGGCATCTAATACGAGCTGGAGATCATCCTGGTCTCAAAAAGCAAAATACCCCAACACGGCACCATACGAGGCAAAGGAAGACTAACAAACAGCAGGGCTTCAGAGCAAACGCTCTGCTAGTTCAAGAGAGAAGTAATCACGCCCATTGAAAAAGGATGAGTGCCTCGTTTACTCCCTCTTGTGCCCCCACGCTCCAGCCTCTCCAGTGAGGCAAACAATTCCTTCATCATCTCTGTCCCCGGGTCTGTGTTAAAATGAATGAGACCCTGTCTCTGTAGGGCATGCGGTGGCATCAGTAACGCCTTACCCCAGGCTCTAGAACAATGCAAGTGCTGCCCTACATTCCCAAGAGCAGAGAAGGCATTCTGAAGAGTCCCTACTTCTCAAATATGGTGCTTGGGGTCACCTTTCAGAGTCTGAGCTCCGTGCTGGCCAGTTTCAGAAGATGAGGGACCCTTGATGCCATGTTCAAAGATCTGAGTCCCTGGATGAGCCACTTGGTTTCATCCCATCCTGCCATTTATTCCTTCTACACACAGTGAACCCCTGCACAGCTGCCAGGCTGGCGTAATGGCCCAAGCTCAGGCTCTCCGCTCAGACTTCCTGAGTGCAAGTCTGGCCCTACCACCTACAAGGCACATGATCTCAGGGGCCAACATCCATCCAAGCCACAGATTCCTCAGGTAAGATGAAGAAACAATTGAACGTACCTAAGAGAGGTGAAGAGATTAAATGAACACACAAAGGGCTTAGCAAAGTAAGTGGCAATGAGAATTAGCTGCTGTCGTTATCAGGGGATGCGATACAAAGTACACAAAGCTGATACAGTTGCTCATCTCATTGGAAAATGAAATCTAGTAGGTTCCATCCAGTGGCCACAGGTTATTCGCCTCACCCAACCTCTTTTAGGCAATGGGAGGATATTGGCAGAGAAAATATGATTTGACTGTGGAACAACATCGTTCATGAATAATTTGGGTCATGTGTCAAGTGCATCCTTACACAGCGTATTCTTTCCCCGCCAATATCAGAATCATGTATTATGACAAAGGGATGGTTGTAAAATATTTTCATGATAATGCTTAACTAAATCATTACGTCCACAATAGCTAAATTGTGGAAGGAGCCGAGATGCCCTTCAACAGATGACTGGATTAAGAAGATGTGGTCCATATACAATGGAATATTACTCAGCTATCAAAAAGAACGAATTCTCAACATTTGCTGCAACTGGCACTGGAGGAGATAATGCTAAGTGAAATAAGTCAAGCAGAGAAAGACAATTATCATATGGTTTCTCTCATCTATGGAACATAAGAACTAGGAAGATCGGTAGGAGAAGAAAGGGATAAAGAAAGGGGAGGTAATCAGAAGGGGGAATGAAACATGAGAGACTATGGACTCTGAGAAACAAACTGAGGGCTTCAGAAGGGAGGGGGGTGGGGGAATGGAATAGGCTGGTGATGGGTAGTAAGGAGGGCACATATAGCATGGTGCACTGGGTGTTATACGCAACTAATGAATCATCGAACTTTACATCAAAAACCAGGGATGTACTGTATGGTGACTAACAAAATATAATAAAAAAATGTTATTATAAGAAAAAAAAAACTAAATCATTACAGGTTACATTTAATAAAGTAACATCGTTTCTGCACTATATTGATAATTTAAAAGGGTTCGTGATGGAATACTGAAAACCAGGCCTATCATTAAAAAGTTCAATATGCATTTCCACTTCATATATATGTTCTTAAACAAAATACTAACCCTTGTAGTAATTAAAGGTCCCTTTCAGTTTGGCCCCCAATTGACAGAAAGAATATCCTTTGATTTCCAGCTCTAGCTAGCAAATTGAGTCTCTGGCTGTCACACTTCACCCAACCCACCCCCAGGGGGAAAAAGCAAAAACAAAAAAACAAAAAACCACTTTGCTCAAAGAGTAGCCCATTCTATCTTAAGTTTGATTTTCTCCACCGCTGGAAGATGGGGGCTTCAGTGAGCCTCCGCGCACCATTGTGTACCTGGAGACCTCCCCTCACCTCTGTGCAGGGCAACATAACTGCATGAGCATCCTTCCCACCAGTTTGTCCCCATGCTGATGGCGACAATTTAGTACTCGGCTAAGCAGTAGCTTCTTGTTCATTAGAATAGATCCCTACAAAACAAAAACTGCACAATTCACTGAGCTTCCGGTCCTGTAACAACTTGTTCATTTCTCCAAGGATGCAGACCATCCCTTCTGCATCCTGTGCATAGCACTTCGGAATGTAACAAAGAAAGAACTTTCATCTGTCTTTTTCCTATTAGCTATGAACACTACCGTCTAGTGCATAGCAAATTCTTCATAAATACAAATGAGGTGGTTATTTCTTTGAATGAATCTCCTCTATTGCACTGCTTGGCTATTTCTATTTCACAAATAATTACGTGGTGCTTACCATGTAGTCAACACTGTCCTCTGTGCTTTTACATATATTCACTCATTTAATCCTCAGGATAATACTGTGAGGCAAATACTATTATTATATCCTTTTTACAGACAAGGAATCTGAGGCACAGAAAAGTTATATAACTGGCTTAAGGTCACTCACTAAGTGGCAGAGCTGGAAGGGGAACTGGGGAGATCTAGGTTTAGAATGCCTGCTCCCAACCCTGTGCTATGACTAACTTCTATATTAGTCCACCCTCCTCCTGGCCACAGGGGATGGCCAGTCAGAGGACCACATCTCCCTAATTAAAGTTACAGTCTGGGATGTGGACATGTGGCTCAAGCCAGGGCAGAGAGAGTCCGTCCACCCTTGCCCCCCTCCTTCCCACCCAGGGTTCTGCCATTTGAAGCTGGTGGAGAAGGTATTTACTTTTGGAGACATGGAACAGGAGAGACATGAATCCTGGAAGCATAGAAGGAGGAGAAACCTATTTCTTAGAGGATAAAATAAAGTCCAAGGTTGCAAAAGTGGTGTGGAGATGTAAGCAGAAATGAAGGGGGAGAACACACCTCCTTTAAACCTTTGGATCTAGGTGTGACGGAAACCCCTCCCACCCATGGGCTTTCTGTTACACCTCCCAGTATGCAACCTCCTTTTTAAAAAACTTAAGCTACTAGAGTTGGGTTTATGTTACTTTCAAATAAAACCACCATTCATTTGTTGGGGGGATGGATGATTTGATGAAAAATAAATGACTAAAAGACCCTGATTAATAGAAGCCAGCCATCTGTTAAATAAAGAGCAGTCATGTCATATGCTGTGACAGGCATGGGCGTTCTAGCCGTGGACTCAAGAGCCCCCGCCCTCACAGGGAGGGAAGACAGACAGTTAAACAATGAATTGCAATGGGCCTGCAGGCTCCATCTGGAGCTGAAATCACCCCAGGGCGGCCGCAGGGCAGAGTGTGGAAGGGCCTAGGATGAAGTGAGGGAGAGAAGCAGAGCAGGCAAGGCCACATCAGAAATTCAGTCTCACCCTGAGATCATTGGCAGGGGTGAAAGGGAGGGAGGGGTGTGGGCACTGGGAGGTTTTAATGGGGATGACATGTTCAGATTTGTTCTCCCAACAACTCTGCCTGAGGCGGGGAGAACGTCCCGTCTCCGGGAAAAGTAACGGTGGCCGGGCCTAAGGGCACAGCGCAGGGGGCTAGAAATATCTGGGAAGTGTTGAATTTGGGGTCCCAGCAGCCCAGGGTAGCAAAGCCAGAAGAGAAATTAGAGATTTCTAGGAGTCTCGAGAGCTGTTTCCTTTATCCACAGAGGCCATCGCAGGCGCCAAGGAGCACTGCTCTTGCAGGGGTCAGCACACATTTGGGCAAATCCAAGCCACTCGTGAAGGAAATAGTCCTTAAGATGAAGGCAGAAAGCAAATAAAAATTTGAAATAGAGATTTTTCTTTCCTCGTCCCAGTGGTCTGGGAAATGTAAAAGCCACAGCTGGTTTGTTTGTCCCTCTTCCTCACTAACATCAATGAATTTAGTGCCTCATTTTCCCCAATAGACCTGCCCTCATCAGTCTATCGGCTCATTGGCCTTGACCTCTAATTCAGGATCTTGACATTATGGTAAGAGAGGTCAGCCAGACACAAAAGGACAAGTAGCGTATGATTCCACTTCTAGAAGGCACCTGGAGCAGTCAAATTCAGAGACAGAAAGTAGGGTGCTGGTTGCCAGGGGCTGCGGGAAGGGAGGGATGGAGAGTTATTGTTTGATGGGCTTAAAGTTTTAGTTTGCGATCACTCACGAAGCCCTGGAGATAGACGGTGGTGATGGCTGCACCGTGGGGAGGTGCTTAATTAATGCCACAAAACCACACACTGAAAAATAGCCAGAATGATAAATTTTATGTTACGTATATCTTCCCACAATAAAAATAAATTTAAAAAAATACTGGAACCGAGTGCATGTTTATTCCAAGAAGCTTTCTTATTTCCTTCTATTTTCCCACATCCTTCTCCTTAGAGCTATCCTGACCGCAGGGACCTGATTATATCCTTATTTTATAAAGGGACACATATCCTTATTTTATAAATGTTGATTAAGGACCTGCTGTTGGCATTTCCTCATTTATTCCTAACAACCACCTAGCATGGTAATGATATTGGCCCCACTTAACAGATGAGCAATCCAAGCTTCAGAGATTTCCACTGAAGACGGCAAAGCTTGTGCTGGATAAAATAGAAAATAAATTTCTTATTAAAGAAACTGATTCAGAACTCATTTCTTCGTCTGAGGACTGTAAAATTCATTTTGAGAGCCTTAAACCCGTTACACCTAAATCATTTAAGAACCCCGTAGCTGAACGTGGGATTTCTTAGGGGCAGTCCTTCATTCAGCATCTTGCTTCCACATCTGTCTGTTCTCTCTTGTAGGAAAAGACCAGAATAAATCACTCTTCACACACACTAGCCCAACTCGCCAAACCCCAGCCGAGACTCTGTTCTGGAATATCCCAACCCATTCCCATAGGACTGTTACAAAGAAATGGAGCTAATCGTTCCAAATGGAATGCACATCAGAAGGGTTAAGTGAATTCTTTTTCATTTTTCTAAGGGTTCCATAATTAAAAGAGGGACAGTTGTCTCCATGAGTATGATTATGTTGAGCGCCCACCTTCCTACACAGAACCCCACAACTCTCAGGCAGCAGCTACCCAGGGGTACCGTGACCCACTTTCCCCCATCCGAAGGCTATCCATTTGTTCTTTCTTGAGGTAGGAGAAGTCTTGGAGAGTGTTCCATTCCATCTTTGCTTTTCCTGCCCTTCCTGCTCTCCTGATGTCACCTCAGTCCTCACCCTACAACCACACAGCACAACCCGACAGGCCACCAGGACTCCCTTCCCTCCACGACCACTCCAGCCTGCTGGGCATGGGGCCAGGAGAGAGCGGGGCTGCCGGAGGTCTGCAGGGCGCGCTGGCACTCCCAGGGTGAGCCCTGGAGGCAGACAATCCCTGGAGACCTGCCAGAGTGACTCCCCAGACAGCCCGAGAACCAGCTGCCAAGGAGTTTCTCCTTAATCTGCAGCACCACCTTTTGAGAAGACGCTGTATTTGGGGATAATGTGGGGCGAGACCGAGGCTGGGGATCGGAGCTGCTAGCTCATCGGGTGGATGGCGATGTGTGCTTCTGGCTTGGAGCAGGACTGCCTATTGATTCTAAATCTCATTCTATTTATTTATTTGTTGGTTTGTTGGTTTGTTTATAAAGATTTATTTATTTGAGAGAGAGAGAGCATGAGCAGGAGGAGGGGCAGAGGGAGAGAGAGAATCCCAAGCAGGCTCCACGCCCAGCATGAAGCCCAACACAGGGCTCAACCCCACAAACCTGAGATCATAACCAAGAGTTGACCGCTTAACTGACCAAGCCACCCAGGTGACCCCTGCATTCTTTTTAAAAGCTCCTGTCTTCATGATCAAGCTCGCCTAGACTGGAGAATAAATCCCAGGCTAGCTCTTGAACCGAACTAGATGTTATTCTTCTCAAAGACTTTTGTGTAGGAAAGCCAACTAGACAGAAGGAGAACTATGTCTAATTTTTAAGTGAGGAAATGAGAGGAAAGACAGAAAAACGGTGTGATTGAAATTAACACTACAATGCGGTGCACACAGCCAGCGGGTCAGGAACCTGGTTCCAATGACTGTAGAAATGGTCACTTGACCTGCATAGGCCAGGCCACTCAGCCTCCCCTGCAGAGACCGCCTGCCCAGGTTGTTCACTGAAACACCAAAGGACATTTGCTTTCTGCTGCATGATCTGGTTTGGCAGTTTACCTTCATGCCTCTGAGTTAAAAGTGACTTGTTCCTTCTCTTTACACCAAGTGGCCATTCTCCCTCTTGTTCTCAGTGCTAGACAGTCACTGCCCCACCACTGGATCTATTCTCTGTCCTTCTGCCCTGCGCTGTCTTCTCAGCAGCCTAGGCCTTAAAGATGCCATTTCCAGCTGGCGTGTTTTGGATTCAGCCAGTGGAAGGTGCTGGTAGGAGATCAGAGGGCAGCAGGAAGAAAGATCAGGGACATCCTTCCCCACTCCCTCCCTGCCTCAGCTTGGTTCTGGGGTTCTGACTGCACCCCTCCCCTCCTCAGCTTCCACGAAGGAGCCCTCCTTCCTGAACTGTCTCTCACAGGATTCCGGTGACACCACACCCCATGCCTTGTCCCCTCCACCCCACAGATGGTAGCAGCTTCCTGCTGACACGCCTCTCTGGGGGCCTCAACGTTCCTGGTCGACCCTTGAACAGCTGGTCCTCACTTTCTAAAGCAGTGCTTGCATTAGAGTCGCCACTGGAGCCACCTCTGTGGTAAGTCCTGTGTCCTGCCTGCACCCCACCTGCTCAGGTCACACTCAGCTCCTTGCTGTGACACAGATATGGCCTCAGGGTCCCTCCACATACTTTTCCATTTCCCTGTAACACTCGATTCCCAGATTCCCGCTTTGCCCACCTCCTCACCTCAGGGCACATATCCTGACCACCCTCTATAAAATGGCAACCTCCCCTCATCCCCTTGCACCTGTCCCTCTGTCTCCCTTACCCTCCTCTGATTTTCTTCATAATGCTTTTTGTCATTTGATATACAATACAGTGATCAATGTGTTGTTGCTGTGTTTTTTTTTTTTCTTTCTCTTCCCCAACTGGAATGGCAGCTCATTTAGAGTTCATTGCTAACCTTAAACAGTGCCAGGAATATGGTAGGTATTCCATAAACATTTCTCAAATGAATAAATGCATTGTGTAGACACTGCTTGACTCTCCATCATAACTTCAGGCTGTGAACTCTGCGTGCAGCTTTTCCCCACAAAGCCCTATACACCATCTCAGGGAATAATTACTGAAAAGTCGAAGATCCTTGAAATTGTACTCAGTGATACTGGATGCAGCATAAAGAGAAATCAAATCAGAAAAGGAAAATTATCCCCAAATTCCAACGACCAGCAGGATTTGGAATCTAGACCTAAGCTCCAGAACTGGAAGTTAAGGTGCAGGAGTGAGTCAAAGAGCCAAACTCGGAATGGATGGCTTCATGAGGCAGGTCAGGGTTGGGTGGGACTGGGACAGAAAGGACAAGAGGAAGAAGTACTTAGACAAAGGGACCATGTGGCATGGCCAAAGGTTTCCAAGGTGTCCTTGGAAAATGAAGAAGAAAATGCAAAGTCCCGTATCTTTTTGTCTTGGGCTTCCTCTTTATGAAAATTTCCAACTTCCCCTACGCCACCTAGACAACACCTACGAGCCCTTCATCTTCTGAAGCAGGAGTGATGGGGCTTTGCGCCTTCTCCTTCCCAAGGGTCTAAAGAACATTGAAGGGGAAAGAGTGGGCATCTCAAAACAAAGCTCTTTGGCCCCAAGAGAAACATCAAGGTTTCATGGATCAGAATCCAGCCCACCTCTAGAAAACACCATGGAGTAACTCAGAGCCTATGAAACCTGGACTCTTGGGCCCACAGGATCTGATCACACCCACACTGTGTCCCCTATACACTCCTCACCACTCCCCGCTGCCCAGAGCCACGCTAGACTCCTGACGGTTCTTGGCCTTTGCTCATTTTAGCTATTCTCATGGCAGAGTTGTAGCCTCAACTTGCATTTCCCTACTGACGAACGATGTTGAACGTCTTTTCATGTGTGTATTTGCCATCTGTGCGCCTTCTTTGATGATGTGTCTGCTCAAATTATTTGTTCATTTTTAATTTTACTGACTTTTGAGAGTTCTTCACATATTCTGTATACAAGTCCTTTATCAGAAAGGTAAGCTGCAAATTTTTTCTCCCAGTCTCTGGCTTAACTTTTCATTCTCTTACCAAAGTCTTTGAAAGAGCAGAAGTTCTAAGTTTCAATGAAGTCTAATTTACCCGTTGCCTCTTTTGTGGACCATGCTTTGGTAGCGTAGCGAAGAAATCCTCACCTAATCCAAAGTCACAAAGGTTTTCCTTTTCCTCCTATGTTCTGGAACATTTTCTGTTATCTACTTAACTCCATTGTGATCACAGAACATACTTTGTATGATTTTGAGTCTTTTAAGTCTGTTAAGGTTTGTCTTATAACCCAGGTTATGGTTATCTTGATGAAAGTTCTGTGTGTTCTTAGAAAGAACGTGTATCCTGCTGCTATTAGGTGGCATGTGTGAAAGACGATAATATCCAGTCGGCTGATGGTGTTGTCCGGTTCTACAAATTTGGCGATTTTCGGTATATTCATTCTACCGATTGCTGAGAGAGGACTTCTAAAGTCTCCAACTGTAATTGTGAAATTGCCTACTTCTCTTTCCAATTCTATCTGTATTTTAGGGCTCTGTGTTAGAGGCAAAACATTTAGAATTGGTAGGTCTTCCTTGTGAATTGACTGTTTAATTGTTATATATTGTATAATGTCTCTCTCTGTGTCCGTTAAGTTTTTTTTTCTGTAAGTTTTTTTTCTGTGATGTCTACTTTGTCTCAAATTAGTACAGCCATTCCAGCACCCATCCTTTTACTTTTAACTGACACCAATCATTTGAAGGGAATTTTTTATAATTATTGATACGCTTGGATTCAGATTTACCATTTTGTTCTTTGTTCTATTTGTCCTCTCTGGGTTTTGTTTCTTTATTTCTCCTTCTCTGCTTTCTTTGGGTTTATTTGAACATTTTTTAGTATTCCATTGTAACCTATCCGCTGTATTTTTTACTGTATCTCTTTTTATAGGTTTCATAGTGGTCGCTCTTGAAATGACAATATATGTACTCAACTTTCCCAATCTAGTTTGGTTCAATATTTTACCACTTTAAGTGGAATGTAGAAACTACCAGTTGGCCCCTTCACCGACCCCTTATGTCATAGTCATCTTAGGTTAAACGCTGAAAATTCTGTCAGACAACGTTGTATTTTGTCGTCGTCGTTTTTAACCATCAAGCAGACTTTAAAGAACTCACTGGAGAAAGGTAGTCTATTAAATCTACTGAGTTATTTATTGTCTCTGTTACTCTTTCTTGACTCTTGATGTTCCCAGTCTCCTCCTAGCATAACTTCCTTTGTGTCTGTAGATTTCCTCTAGCAATTCCCTTAGAGCAGGTCCTGCTGGTAATAGGCTCTTTTCTCCTCCCTTCATTGGAGAATTTTTGTTTTGCCCTAATCCCTGAAAGTATTTTTGCCAGACATAGAATTCTAGATGAAGAGTTCCCTTCTTTCAGCACATGAAAAATGTTGTTCCGATTTCTTCTGGCTCCCTGGTTTTTGATGAGAAACCAGAGAAATCTGGTTACTAGAATCAGGTTTTCCTTCAAGGAATGCATCATTTCTCCCTGGCTGCTTTCAAGATTTTTCTGTCTTTTGTTTTCAACAGTTTAATTGGGATGTACCCACATGTGGCTTGCTTTGGGTTTATCTGAGGTTTGAGGTTCACTGAGCTTGTTGAACCTGTAGGTTTCCGACTTTCATCAAATTTGGGAAGTTTTCAGACAATTTCTTCTCAGTCTTATACTTTTTCTCCTTTCCTTCTGGTTCCCTGATGACGTGAATATCTGACATTTTTGTTATTGTCCCACAGGTCCTTGAGGTCTGCCTGTTTTGTCTTTTTTTTTTAATCTTTTCTGTCTGTGTCCTGATTACATAATTTCTGTTGATTTAGCTTCATGTTCTGACTTGCCTCCATCATCTCTGTTCTACTATCAAACCCATCTAGTGAGGTTTTATTTTTATCTCTGGGATAGCACATTTTCTTTCTTTTCCTAAATTTCCTCTTCTATTTCTTTGGGGAAATTTCTATCTTTTCACTCATTTCAGAAGTGTTCTCCCTTATTTGTTAGAGTGTTTTTTAATCACTGCTTTACAATTTTTGTCCATGTTAGTGAGACATTGACTTCTGTTGATTATCTTTCTCTGTATGGGTCAAGATTTTTCTGGTTCTTTGTGTGCCAAGTAATTTTGGATTGTATCCTAGACATATTGAGCACCATTTTCTGAGATTCTGAGTTGTGTTTAAATCCTACAAAGAATGCACTTAGGAGTACTTCTATGTGCATACACTGCACCAGATACTCCTCACACTTTATTTATTTTTGTCCTATCACAACCAGAAAGGTAGGTATTATTAGCAACATTTATAGTTGAGAAACCCAAGGCTCAGTAAGATTAAGGCACTTGTCAGGTTCCCAGAGCTACTAAGTGGTGAGACCCAGTTTGAATCTTATTCCAGTGTCTTTATTCTTCCCACACATTATGTGCCCCTGGAGGAGAGCATTAATGTTTGATTATTTTCTGTAAATACAAGGCTTTTCACCCAGGAGGACTCCGTAACTGAATTCATTAATTTAATAACCAACAGTGGCCTCTATCTTGTTGGGTTCTTTTCTTTTTCTGCCTATCGATTTCCATGAGTTTCCCTTGTTCCCTACTCTGTCCTCCAAAGGGACCCTGAACTCCTCAGCATTCTGGCATGCAACATCTGGTCACTTAAAAACACTGAAATGACCAACTAGATTTCTCAGTTCCTGTTCGGATGCAGAGCACGGTGGAGACAGAGTGAGCCCTATCTATTCCTTCCTCTATGTCTTCCCGCCACAGCCAGTGCTGGGCTCTGCATACAACCAGCATCCCATAATATTTCCAGTTGTTCCAGTCCTTGGCCAGACCTTTTTGTTGTTTCTCTGTTCCTGAGTGCCTGCTCTTTTGTCCCACCTCCCCTACCTGGCCTGGAGAACCTGCAGTCCACTCTGTAGGTTTCTATAAAAGGGATTCTTCTATTTGGTGAGAGATTGGACGATGTGACCTCTGAGGTTGCTTCAGTGCTAACATTACATGCCCTTGTGATTCCAGGAAGGGAGCACTGCTGACTGCTGGCCCTTGGGAAGAACAAAGGGACATGTGGCAAAGCTCCTGTTCTGTGCTCCAGGAAACACCAAGGGATATGTCTTCTTTGACCTATGAGCCATCCAAACTTTGTAACATACCCTAAAAAGTAGCTCTCAGACTTTAAGATGATTAAGAATTATTTGAAGTGCATGACAAAATGCTGATTTCCTCGCCCAGCTAACAGATTCTGAATCAATAAGGGTGCTAGGGCATAGATTCTACAGTTTTCACAAGTGCTCACGGGCAGTTCTGATGCAGGTGGACCACAGCCTACTTTAAGAAATTTTGCACTAAAGAAAAAGTACTAGTGAGATGCCTTGTTTAGCACTTGGCATAAAGGGGCTGATGGTAGTTAATTCTGGACAAAATGATTTTTTGCCTAAATGCAGAAACAGACTGTCCATAACAATAACAACAATAGCTAAGACTTGCTGGGGGCTGATTCTGAGCCAGCAACAATGCTACATTGCCCATTTCATCCTCAAAACTCATCTGGACAAGGGCTACTATCCAAATTTTTAAAAGGGCAGAACTGGAATTGGGGGTGAAGGCAGGTCACAGCCAGTACATGGCCAAGACTGGATTTGAACATGGGTTTGTGGGACCCCAAAGACAATGCTCATTCTACACCACCACACTTCCTCCCTTCCTAGTAATTACCTTGGGGGGAAGGAAGAATGATTATTGTGTATTAGCTCTGCGTGGTATTAGCCTACCTCCCTTAAACTTAGAAAGAAATATGTTCATCATAAAGGAAAACACCAGAAAATGAGCCCAAGGGATGTTGTGGACTCTTCCACTTAAAGTCTTTAAAGCCTAAAGAACTCGATTGTTTAGCTTCATTCTTCCTGAAGGCGGAGAAATGGAAAAGATGACCCCCCCCCCCGCAACCCCGAGCCTTTTCGGGCCAAGAAGTCCATTAAATCTTGCCCTCCATGAAATACCTGTCTCCATGCTAAAGGACTTGCTGTAGGCAGCTTTGCCGGCCCATAGATGCAAACATCTGGACGGCAGGTGCTTGATTTTGTAGGTGCCAGAGGACACACAGCTGAGCTGCACAGCTGAGGGGACAGGGGAGGAAATGTCGTGCGTTGATGTAGCACCTTTCGACTCTCCCCAAGCCCCCTTCAACAGGGAAGTGATGGGGGTGGGAGGTGACCGGAGGGCCAGCAGCTGTGGAACGCTGCACAGGGGAGCATTTAAGACTAGGACAGGAAGTGAAACACAGAAGGGCAGTCAGTCTTGGGGAGGGTCTGAGGGAAGTGGAGGGGAATGGGCCTGACTCTTCCTGCCTGACGCCGCTCTGGGGAGGGCCTGCTTAAGCTCAGAGACCAAGGACTCTGCTTCTAGTTCTCCGAGGGAAGGCCAAAGAAGGACGAGGAAAGAGCTTTTTTGTTTGTTTTCATTAAAAACAAAGAGAGTGGGTGCAGGGGTGGCTCAGTTGGTTAAGCATCTGCCTTCCGCTCGGGTCATGATTCAGATCCCCGGGTCCTGGGATCGAGTCCAGGCATCAGTGTGTCCAGACTCCCAGCTCAGCGGGGAGTGTGCTTCTCCCTCTCCCTCTGCTGCTATCCCCTCCCCCACCCACTCATACTTATGTCATTCACTCCCTCTCTCAAATAAATACATTAAATTAAACAGCACACACACACACAAACCCAAAAACAAATCACACAGACAGCGTGTGCTTGCTCCGCATTCCCTGCCCCTCCCTGGAACTGGGTGTGGAACTCAGAGAGCCCACTAGCTCACAGGTGCAAGGGGCATCCGTTGTCATTTTCTTTCAATCCATTTGTACCTCATCCCGGGTCTCTTACCTACCAGGAGGGGCAAAACGAAACAAAACAAAACAAATCCACTTCCATTATCCCAAGAGACTTCTCCCCAAAACGGTGGCGATGTTGGAAAGAGCCCTCTGGCCAAGGGTAATGGATCTACCTGGTACCTGCTAGGATGCCCTTGTGCCAGCCTGTAGAGTCCAGTCCCTTCGGGTCCAGTGCCATTGGGCCCCAAGGCCAGCCTCCCTAGGTCCCCCACACCACCATCCCCTCCAAAACCTCCTCAGTAGGTACCACCAGGATCCCCCCCAACCCACTCTGGGGTTACCCACTCTCTGCCATGCCACTCCTGAGATATTTGCCTCCTTCCTTTTTCCCTCCCACTCCAGAACACCAAGAAAATAGGCTGGTAGCTTCAGACATATACAAAAGACAGAGAGAGACTTTGATTTCAATGTAACTTCTACATTCCATCCTGCAAGAAAAGCACTATTTAATAAAATATAAAACATATAGAGCCTTTTTATGTGCTAAGTGCATAAGCAATAAAGCACAAAGTTCTAAGCACTTTACATATGCTAGTGCATTTAAGTCTCACAAAAATGTTATGAGGTAGGTCCTACGGTTATCCCATTTTACGGACAAGGAAAGTGAGGCACAAAGAGACTGATTGATTAACTTACCCGAGGTCACACAGCTAGGCAGTGGCAGAACTGGTATTTGAACCCAGGTCATCTGTTTCTAGAGTCTGTGGTCCGTGATATAAGCCCTACCCACAAATAACTTCCTTGAAGCTAGAGGAGGGAAAAACAGGTTAAAACACATACAAATGAACATTTCAAAGTTTTTTTCCCCATACGACGATAAGTAAGTTTTCCTAGGCATCACAAGATATTTTCCCAAGACCACCATGATACCGTAGAAGCTTATCTCTGTTCAAAAGCCACCAGCAAAGAAAAGAACAAAAAACAAAAACCAAAGAAACAAAAAACAAAAAAACAAAAAAGAAAGAAAGAAAGAAAAAAAAAAGGAAAATCATTTCCGCTTCAAAAAAATTAACCTGAACTAGATCAGATTTCAAACCACAAGTAACTAATTTATTTTGAGGACCAGGGTTAAAAGTTTAAACCATCAAAAACAGACTTAAATACAGAGAACAAACAGTTGGCTGCCAGAGGAGAGGGCGGTCCGGGCATGAGTGAAAAAGACAAAGGGAAGGAGGGGTTAAACCATCAGTAAAAACGGCAGTTGAGTTCAATTTTGGGGAAAAAAAAAGTAAGTTGCATTTCTAAAAATCTGAGTTGAGTGATGGTTTTACCTGGTACATATGTTCTCTATCAACTAGTAAAGTGCAAATGTGTCCTTAAAAAAAATAAATAAATACTTCTCCAGCTGGGAGTAAGGGTCTACAAAAATTGCAAGTAGAACCATCAGATAGCTACATAGTTTCGGTAATAAGAAGTAAATCTTGTTTCTATATCACCATCCCTGATCTCCCGCCTATGTTCCCTACTCATATTTCTTGGCCCTTCGAAGGCAACATGGCACAATCCAAATCCTTTACTCTTCCCCTAAAACTACCCCACTCCTATATTCTCTACCTTCATGGCAACATTTTTTTCAGTCTTCCAAGCCTAAGATCCAAAAGTCAGCCTGTTTGGGATGCCTAGGTGGCACAGTTGATTAAGCGTCTGACTCTTGGTCTTGACTCAGGTCACGATCTGATATCGAGGCCCATGTCAGGCTCTGTGCTCAGCACGGCATCTGCTTAAGTTTTTCTCTCCCTCTGCCCTCCCCTCCCTCTCAAAAAAATAAATCAATCTTAGAAAGAAAAAAAAAAGTGAGCTTGTTTGTCTCTTTCAGCTCAGCTCCTGGCATCAAATTAGTCTCCAAGAACTTTTCACCCTTCTTTGTAAATATCTTTCAATTTCATTCCTTCCCCATCCTCAGTTCCGTTGTAGCGAGTTCAGGTCTCAATATTCTTACCTAGGCTTTTCCTCACAGCCTAAGCTGGTCTCCTGGACGCCTTCCTCTTCTTTATCAAATCACCACCCTTTCCCACTGTTACTAGTCATCTTATGACTAAGCCATTCCTCCCGGGGTTCCCCCAGTACCTATTAATACCATAAATCATAATCACCATGCTCATAATAGCTGGAATAAGTGGACAGAGTAAGCTCAAGTGCCCTAGTTGTCTCTCAAGGTCCACACAACTTGGTCAAGCCCACCCTTCCAATTTCACTTCCTGCCCCCCAAACACCACAGCCGCTGTGTTACAACCCTCAGACAGCCACAGTTCATATAAAATACCTCATTCTTTTCCTTGCTCCGTGTTTTTGCATGTGCATTTTCCTCTCCCTGGTATTAACATCTACCCCTTTCTTTGCCCAAACCACTCCTACGTGTCTTTAAAGAATCAGCTACAAGGCCACCTCCCCAATGACACATCCCCCACTGACCTAAGCAAGTTTAGCACCTTGTGTAGAATCCCTCCAAAAAAGTTGCATTGAAACATACAGAAACCAATAAAATCAAGTCAGATGTCTTCTGACTCCAGGCTATGAGTTCCTGTGTATTCCTGGGAACTCTAAGACTGCCTAGCGCACAGGAGGCAACTCAGAATTCCTTTACTGAATCAGAGATGCAACAATTTATCAAACTTCATTTTTCCACATTGGAAGTGAACAGGGAGTATGTTCAGGGAACAGAATGCCTGACCTTGAACCCTGGCTTCACTTGCTGGTTTTCTCATCTTGTGCAAAGTATTTAACCTCTTCATGTCTCGGTATCCCCATCTTCAAAACGGGATACTGTTGGCACAGACTTCCAGGGGTTGTAGTGAGCATGAAGTGAGTTTCACTCACAGAAGGCACTGAGAAGAAAGTACGGCAAAGATCACACACCCAATAAACAATGGTTACTATTATCAGCTTTCTAAAGATTGCTTAGGGGACTTTATTAGTAAGACCTTTTTCATATATACCCTTTTTTTTCAATGGTTTGGAGTTTAAAACCAAGCAATACTAAGCACAGCTTTTTAACTCATATTATATTCCACTCATAAGTGTTTCCAAACAGAGGTAGACAGCATTTCTGCATGGAACCTTTCATGCTAGCTTCTTTCTGGGACTTGCCTGACATGGGGAGTAGATACCATGTTTATACCCTGCCTCTTTCTTCATTTTTCCGCTCTATTCAGTGGGTTTCCCAGAACAGGATTTCCCCTGGGATCTAAGGATTTCCTGGGGAGCACACTCAGGGCCTGCGCCCCAGGACACCCTGAGATTCTGACTCAGTGGATGTGGAGTGGCACCCAAGAATTGTATTTTTCCAGCACCCACACTGATTCTGTTATAAGTGGAACATACCCATGCCCTTGAAAAAGATTGCCCTGTGAACACCCACCCGAGACCTAACAGGGGATAGAAAAGTCTTTCAGAATCTTCCAGAACAAAAGGAGGAGGAGGTGGCAGTCGCAACAGCTGGAGGCACATATCACAGCATCTCTTTATCTGCCTTGTTGCCAAGCCCTCTGTCAGCACTCCATAAATAATAATCACCATGATAATAATAGCTGGAATAAGTGGACTGAAATTAAGCATAAGA